>NC_057806.1:587947936-588152458 GCF_018294505.1 Triticum aestivum | reverse complement strand
CTTTACTCTGTTCTCTCACTCCCAGTCTCGCGAGGAGAAAATGGGGATAGCTAGAGGAAGAATGGATGGTGTGGATCGCCAAAGGATCGTCTCACCGAACGTTTTCGTTTTTCTCACGTGACCACTAGGGCTGCTTTAGGATCCGTGTTTTTCAACGAAAGATTAAAAGGTACTCCATCCTTTCCTGTTTATAGGACTTAATTCAAATTTTTTTGTTTTTCTTATTTTATAAGGCTCATTTTTATTGCTCCCTGTCACATGTTCATATTTTGAGGTGCATTAAACTGTTGAATGCAAAGATTAAGAAAAAACTTACCAATACATGTAAAAGTTCTTGTCATCTACTCCCTCAATTCCTAAATATTCCCTCTGTCCCTAGGAGTAGTGTCAAAAACGCTCTTATATTATGACGGAGGGAGTATAAGTTATTTTAAAGATTTCAATATAGACTACGTACTGAGCAAAATGGGCTGTTTGGTTTGTGACTAACTATGCCAAAGGTTGCCACACCTAAGGTTAGGCAAGTTTGACTAACTTAGGTGAGTGTTTGGTTCAAGCCATACCTTAGGCAAGCCACAATTGAGCCCCACATGGCATACACACAAAAAGTGTGGCAAGATTCTCTTAGTCTTGCCAACTTATGGCTCTCATTTTAATGAATTAAGCTTAGGCAAGGTTGGCAAAAATGTGTGGCTAAGTGTGGCAATGCTAGGCCTAGAACCAAACAGCCCCTGAGAGCCACAAGTTGGCAAGCCTAAGGGAATCTGCCACACTTTGTGAGTGTATGTCATGCGGGGCCCTAGTGTGGCAAAAAGTATATTGCCTAAGGTAAGCCTTGAACCAAACACCATCCTAAATTGGTCAAAGTTGCCTAACCTTAGGTGTGGCAAGATGTGGCAACCATAGTCACAAACCAAACAGCCCCTAAATCTACACTCTAAAATACATCTATATTCATCTGTATGTAGTCCATATCAAAATGTCTAAAAAGACTTATATTTAGAAACGTAGGAAGTATTGTTCACGCATGAATGCATTGCAATTAATGCGCTGGTAAACATTTTTTTTTTTTGAGAAAAACAGGCATATTAATTGAGAATTTGTGCAAATCACAAAAGAAAAAATCACCACTCACCACCTATATATCTTGGTTGATAAGATATTTAAATTAATCCCTATAAACCAAAAGGATGGAGTACTTACTCCATCCGTTGGAGAGTGTACATCTAGTTTCAAATTTTGTCCACAAAAGAGTGTATTTCTATCTTTCCAATGCACTTTAAAATGAGAAAAAACACTTCTCTCTTATCACACGATAATCAAGACCAATAACAATCTACACATGGTCTTTTTAATGTCTACATGCACTTAGCTCATTGGTGGTTGGGTAATTAAAGAGAAGAAAGATGATGGCTTGCACCTTTTCAATGCATTTTTACTCAACTCCATAATTTGTCCTAAAAAAATTAGATGTACATTCTTCACCGGATGGAGAGAGTAGTTCGCTGGGAACATAAAAAAATCAGATGTTTCCAAGATAGCGTTTCGGAAAAAGGAAAGAAAAGAGAAACAGAAGTCGAGAACAGCCTGCGGTAGTGGCAGAGTCGGCCACTTGGGTTTCTTTGCACCGTTTGCACGGATGGGCAGCCGGGGTCCACCCGTGCGTGTCCCGTGCCATGCCCACACGCACCTCGTGCCCTAGCACGTTCCTCGATCCTTCACCATAAACAAAGGGAACGTTGCTGTGGCATGTAGCGGCACCCCATTGGTGCGCGGGCGCGGGTCCACGGCAATGCCGATGGACCTGCCGGTCCATGAGAATATGAGATCAAAGCACACCATAGACCATACTAGTACTCCGGAGCCTTGATTGGATGCATACACCAAGCCTTGATTGCAACTGCTCGTACTACTCATTCATCGAGGCGTTGGGAGGTGGTGGCCTCCGTGTTGACATTTTCACCCTGGGTGCGGACACAAAGGTATCGAAGTTTGTAGCAAAGTGTAGTGTAGACGTCGGCAAGGGAATTTTCCTGGCACGTAAAAAAGCGAGAATCGATCGGCACCACTGGCATCGCGTTCGAAGAAAGAGATCCCCCGCCTTTCCTTTCCCTCCTTTCGTCCGGTGGCTTTCCCGCTCCCCGCCATTCCTATCCGAAAGGCCGGTGGACGGACTACCCGGATCTTTCGGCCGAGCATCTCGCTTGATCCAGAAAAAAGAGGGTTTTGTTACGGCGAACGCGGCAACGGCGACGGACGGGAGCATGGGGAGGGAAAGAATCCGCCGGCACGGCGCACATGCCAAGGCAAGGCAGGGGAGCACTGGCTGGGGCCTGGGCCGGCGGCTGGCCAGCCGCCGTCCTATCCTGCTCGTCCTCGGTGGTTGCAAAGGCGGCCACACCAACCGAGAGCCAGCACTACATTCCAAGGCCCAGCGATCGGTCGCCTTTGTCCGGACTCCGGAGAGCGGGCACGGCACGGCTCGGTTGCTCGTCGGCCTCTCCCCCACGCCATGTACGCTGCTGCTGCTGCTGCTCCAGTGCTGCCGTTCGTTGCTGGCATTGGCCGGCCAGCCGGGCTGGCTGATGGCGCACCCTCACCGGCCTCGCTGGCGACGCACGCCATCCCGATCATGGTGACCTAACCCTGTCCCTCGCCGCACAGTGCCGCGATTGCCGCGCCCTGTTACGTTACTTACGCCCATCTGTGACCCATCCGGTCCGTCCGTGCATGGCTCCATGCGCCATTTGCCTTCGCTGGTCTTGTGAATTCACTCACCCGGTCGCTGTCGCCTCCGGAAATCAACCCGTCTCGATCGGGATCGCCGCGCGCGAGCCAGGCACTGCACGAGAGCCGCAAAACGTGCACCGGCTGCCACTTCCTGCCCGCCCGGCCGGTGTGTCGGTGGTCGTCGTTGTACTCGCTCCTGCCGCTAATACTGCGTACAGTAGAGTGTAGTACCTTTTGACTGAGTAAAGAATCCAGTTTGTTAGCGTGAGATGCTGTGTGTGCACTGACACATGGTGGATGGAGACTTGTGCGCCGCCTGCCGAAAGTCCTCCGTACGAGCGTCCATTCGAATGACATTGGAAGCAAAGCAAGCAGTATGGTGTACTCGACATGGGTACCTACACGCAAGCTTGCTTGCTGATCCCGTAAAAGTCGTTTGTCTTGATTCTAGCAATTTGTTGTATATATAGTTCAAAAAAGGAGACAATTTGTTGCACGTAGTGGGGTAGTTGGAGACTTGTTTAGGGCTGTTTGATCCCGCGACTCCCTTGTAATAGGGTGCGTGTGAATGAAGAACTAAAAGAGGCGAGTTGCGTAGCCAACTGTAATAGGTAACTCAAAATGCGCATGCACATAATTGCACCCACACACGACGAAGGACAGAAATAAGAACTACTCCCTTCATTCTAAATTATTTGTCGCAGAAACGGATGTATCTAGAACTAAAAAATGTCTAGATACATCCATTTCTACGACAAGTAATTCCAAGTTCTATATACATCCATTTCTATAACAAGTAATTTCGAACGGAGAGAGTATCTCAAATAAAATAGTAAGGTGTGTGCGGGCTAGCGGTGCCATATATTGACTAGGCTATCATGCATGGGGTCGTTAGAGCGTGACAAAAGTATAAACCAGCTTCCACCGTTCAACGGGCGGCTGATGAAATTTCGGGCTTGGAAAGTGCTGGCCCTACTACAGTGCTGCTATGCAGGAGTAGCTGAAAAAATGGTCATAGGTCCGGGCCAACGATTAACCCTATACTGACGCAGGAAAGCGAAGCAGGTGCGTACGAGGCCACCGCCTTCCACTCAAGGAAAGCACGGCGCTCAAAAGGGATTCGATTCGACTTGGAGTAGTGAATTAACAGTAGGTGCTAGAGCTGATCCTAATCCTAGTCACGGGCTGGTTGCCATTCGGGTTCATCAGCTGCTGCCGGTGCATGGAATTGAATGGGACATGATGACAGTGGAGAATTTTCTGATTCTTAAAGTGGCGGTGGTTGCAGGACGCAGTTGTAAGTAGCCGTCCGTCTCCTTCTGGGATTTGGAGTAGGTGCAGCTAGCCCGCCCGATCGGTTAACAACTACGGCGTCCAATCCTGCACCGGTAGGCCGACGTGAGCACGGCGCACGCGCGCGCTGCCGCTGCCCACGGAGAAAGTCGATAGATAAACAAACAGTAGAGGTATAGTCGCGTACATCATCCAATCTAAGAGGCCAAAGCATTTGGGTCGTTGCACCGAAGAAATTTCCTGGCTCCATGGCTTACTTCTCTCTGTGTGCGTGCGCGCGCAGGCGATCGACAATGCAGCGATCAAGTGATCCGGCTGGTCTGGTAGCCGCCTTGCGTGGCGCGCGGTTGCGAGCGTTTCCCGGCCGACGTGCGTGACGATGGCGAGCCTGGCTGTAAAGCGCTTCTGTTTTTCTTGTGCCGTCGTTGTTCCGCTCTTTCGTGTGCATGCACGGGCGTGTCAGAGAATGCGGCCGGATGCGCTTGGATCATCGGCCGGCGATCGCTTTCGTGCCGCGTCGGCCTCCCGCGAAATATGTATTCCGGGGGCCGAGGATCGGTGACGGGCTGACCACGTGTGCCGTGGTTTGAGCTTTCGTGTTGACGGTCAGGACGTGCTGATTTTGTTGCTGTTATAAATAGGCCTTGCGTGTGCCAAGTGAAAGTTGTCTTGCAAAGTTTTATATTTGTGTCGCGCGCGCTCACATTATCAGACCTTGAGCTTTGGATATCTAGATTGAAAAAGCTCAGGTCGCGCGCCCTCACATTATCAACCAGTACGGCTTCAAATGGGCGCAGCTCGAAACTTCAAGTGGTCGTTGGTGTCGTGGCGGCGCGACAAGTCTAGACCGGCGGCGCTGCTTCCAACGAGACCACAAGTCGGGGACGATGACGCTGCCATGAAGCAAGCGCTGCACTGAAGCGGACATTGTTGCCGGCAGCGCAACAAGTCAAGGACGACGACGCTGCAGTGAAGCGCTCGCTGCTTTCGGCGGCCCGCCAAGTGAGGATGGCGACGTTGCTGCCGGCGATGACTGACGCTACGGTGGCACTGCTGCGAAGAGGGCCACCTTCGTGCTCATGCATCCAAGAATTGTAAACATGGGGAACGAAGCAGCAGCATCCACTGAGCTGATTTGATAGCCACGTTGCATCTAGATCGCAATGATCGGATGGCGCATGAGGAGAGCATGAGGAGAGACAATGTCTCCTCTCGGCCGACAAGATTAGACAATAAAGACCACTCTCATCTCGATCGACAAGATTATATCATTTCACAACATAAGGAAATGGGTGTATGCCTATGAATCAAACAACAGTTCAACTTGAAGAGGCCCTAAACATCAACTAAAGGAGTAGAAATTTTAGGAAATGATATTGATCATTATCATGAAGATTTACTTTGTATTGTTGGGACCCACTCAAAGAGTACCCTTCAAAAATTAGTGTATGCTGCTTAATGTCACGTGCACACGGTATTCTTTAGTAAAAGGCGAAAGAATAGTTCGCTTTGTGCTCATGACGCAGCTGCGTGATTTGCTCGGCTGTACACAGCTCCATTATATAGCCAGTTAGCGCGGTAGTCCCTTCCTTGCCCCGGCGATGTGGTACTATTATCACGGGACAGCGCTTCCTTGTTCGGCTGCTCGGGCTAGCATTGCTGTATTGGGCCACTTTCTTTCCTGGGCCTCTTTCATTCTTTCCAGCTTGTGTCTGCCTGTGCTCTTTTTTTGCGGGATGTGTCTGCCTCTCTGCTGGAGGGTGTTAATTTCGCCGACAGCTAATAACTGCGGATGTGTGTACACTGCCGAGTAAAACATTCAGTTCGTTCTCCAGGGAAAAAAATCAGTTCGTCGTAGTATTATTAGTTTGAGACTTGTTTAGTTTTTCTCTTTGTGCGAATTGTTTAGGCTTGTTGAATCCTGCCACCCCTTGTAATAGGGTGCGTGTGAAGAGCTAAAAGAGGCGAGTTGCGTTGCGTTGCGTGGTGAACTGCAATAGGCAAACTCAATGTGCGCACACACAAAGAAATAAACTATGACAATAGGAGTAACATGGTTGCAGACAGGCGTGGCATTACATTGGGTAGCTATCATGAGGCCGTTGCTCAAGTACTAGAAACCAGCAGCCTCCACCGTCCAACGGGTGGCTGAAGAAAATTTAGGACATGGAAAGTTGTGGCTCTACAGTGCTAGTTAGGGGTAGCACTCATAGCTAATAGCTGCGGATCAACGATTAACCTACAGGTACAGGGCTACAGATGCAGGAAAGCGGAGCAGGTGCGTACGACGCCACCGCCTTCCACTCAAGGAAAAGCATGGCACAAACAAGGGAGTCGATGCGACTTGCTCCTAATCCTAGTCACGGACTGGCTGTCATTCATCTGCAGCCAATGCAAGGAAGAATTCCGTTTGATTCTTAAATAAAGCGGCGGTGGTTGCGGGATGCAGTTGTCAGTAGCCGTCTCCTTCTGCTTCTGGGATTCGGAGTAGGTGCGCAGCCCCATCGATTAACAACTACGGCGTCCAATCCTGAACCGTAGGACGACGTGAGCACGGTGCACGCGCGCCCTGCCTACCGAGGAAGTCGAAAGATGAACAGACAGCTTAGCGAAAAGCACTAACCATTGGTAGCTAATCTAGAAGTATGAGAGTCGCGTAGATTAATTATCTTATCCTAGTGCCGTTTGTAGACGGCCAGAGGATTTGTGTCGTTGGACAGTGGCGGCTCCAACTGCAGTTTTGTGTAGTCATTTTCAAATTGTGTGGTCAAGTATATAAATTTGAACCAAAAATTCAACATTTTTGCACGCATATGCTAGTTTCATCAAAAAGCTGGGTAGTCAATTGACTACCCAGCTGATGAGTGGCTTCGCTTGGACTGAAGACCTTCTACCCTGTGAGCGTGCGCAGCCGATTGTTTAGGGCATTTCAGCGTTGACCAAGTTCTTTGCCATCCAACACGGTGTTGGAAGGGCAGATGCCTCAGTGCATTCAGATTCCTGCAAATCGGCCACAAATTCAGGGAGGTTTGCAACAATACGGACCTGCATTACGTACGACTCTGACACTCTCAGCTCACTCAAATCCCCTCTGCCGGATCACTTTTCTTTCACTCTATCTCTTCCCCTTCCCCTTGCTTTGTATCCGCACTCTTCTAGCCCGAAGACGTCACTGTACCTTGTGGGCTGCCGCAAAGGCCTTGTCCACCGGCCCCCGGCGTTTGCCACCTTTGATTACGCCGTCGTCCACCCTGGATTCGTCCGCAACCAGGTATCTTCCGCCCCCTTTCGACGCGGTACATGCCAGACATCACGTCTGGCTACTATTCGGCCAAATGCCATTGAGCTTTTTTTGACGTTTTTGTTGTTCCTTTGGAGCAAGCGCGATGGCAGGGGCCACGAGGAGGGGGTATGAGTTGTCGTGTGATGCATGATTGGCCAGAAGTGCGGACCTTGTTGACATGAGGGTATTTTGGCTAAATGTGCATTCTTGGTTCCATGAGGAAGAGTATCTCCTGCCTTACAACTTACACATGATCCATAATCACAATGTGAAGTCGCTAACCCGTCGGTGGTATACCATCTCAAACTCCGCCCGGGAATTTTGCAGTGTGATTGCATAATTGGAGAGAAGGTTGCCGCCAAGCGCGTCAATCATGAAAATTGTAAGTTTCGCTTCTTGTTACGTTACATGTTTGTTAATTTATTCATTCACTCTATGCTGCAACTTAATAATTATTATGTTCTATAGGCAGCACGCGCTGCCTTGTTGTACGAAAGAACGGAGGGCACACCATTCAGGTTCATACATTGTCGGATGAAGCTCAAGAGACACAACATCTGCATGACCAACATTTGTGGATACTGATGCCTTGTTGGACTCGAGTAACATTGAATTTGTATTGACGAATTTCAAAAACTTATTGAACATCCCGTTCTTTCGGATGTAATATTTACTATATTTGAACTATCAATGTACTAGAATGTTCGCACAATGGCTGGCATTTCTTGATCATTAGCAGGAAACAATGGAAAAATATAAGATGATGGGGGTCCTAGGATTAGGAGGCTGGCGACAAACCGGCCAGCCTTCCATAGTATATGCCCTATCTCTTATGGCGGATCCCCAAAGGGGCTCTCGATATATTTGGTGCCGGTTAGCCTCCAAAGCTCTTTGAAATCTGTGATCCTCTTGATGATGTCTCTTGGGGATGGCTTCTTCTTCTCAAAAGATGTTATTTATGAACGAATTGTGCTAGTGCTCATTTTGAGTGCTCTGGGTATACAAGAAAAAAAAAGATAAAAATGTTTGGTGGACAACGTTGGATGGCCGATTTCCGTATTAATGTCTATAGACACGTATGAACGCGTCCGCGGATAGTGCGTCCGATTTGCGAGGCGGCGTCAAAGATGCCTTTATGCGACGATCAACTAATCTGGCTAGTCTGGTACTGGCCTTGCATGGCATGCGGTTGCGAGCCCGGCCAACATGTGTGACGATCACGAGTCTGGCTATAAAGGGCTTTTGTTTTCCTTCTACTGTTGGTTGTTCTTGCTTTCGCTCTTTGTATCAAGCAAAGACGTGTGAGATATTGCGGTCGGATGCTCTTGCATCAACAATCTACCATGCATTGGCGCGCGGCCGCATCAACGATCACTTTGGTACTGCGTCGGCCTCCTGCGAAATATGTATTCCTGGAGTCAAGAATCAATGACGTCATGACAACGGGTTTTTGTATTGGTATATATTTGCAAGTGCATGTAGTTTTTTCTCCAATATACATGAGTGTGTTATCGTTCATTAAAGGAGGGGGAGAGAGCCCCAAAACTCCGCGTTGTTACATGATTAGTTTCATGGGCGCGGTCGCCCATGTCCACACCTCAACCTAGACACTTAGGTTAACTACTCATGCAAACTCACACTGCTAAACCCGCAAAGAGACCATCTAGATCGCCCTTGAGAATACCATCTTTTCTCCAGATCCTCCCCTTTTTCATCCACTTGACGTAGCACGGTAACTGTAGCCAGTTGCACGTCGTTGAAAATAATGTCGTTTTGATGTTTCCACAAATCCCACATCCCTAGTAGGCATAGTGCCTGGATGGTCCTTTGATGCTCAGTTTGCCTGTCATGCGGTATGCACCTGAAAGAAATATGCCCTACAGGCAATAATAAAGTTTTTAATTTATATTTCCTTATATCATGATAAATGTTTAATATTCATGCTAGAATTGTATTAACCGGAAACTTGATACATGTGTGGATACATAGACAAAACACGGTGTCCCTAGTAAGCCTCTACAAGACTAGCTCGTTAATCAAAGATGGTTAAGTTTCCTAACCATAGACATGTGTTTTCATTTGACGAATGGGATCACATCATTAGGAGAATGATGTGATGGACAAGACCCATCCGTTAACTTAGCATAATGATCGTTAAGTTTTATTGCTATTGCTTTCTTCATGTCATATACATATTCCTTTGACTATGAGATTATGCAACTCCCGGATACCGGAGGAATACCTTGTGTGCAATCAAACGTCACAACGTAACTGGGTGATTATAAAGATGCTCTACAGGTATCTTCAAAGGTGTTTGTTGGGTTGGCATAGATCGAGATTAGGATTTGTCACTCCGACTATTGGAGAGGTATCTCTGGGCCCTCTCGGTAATGCGCATCATAATAAGCCTTGCAAGCAATGTGACTATTGAGTTAGTTACGGGATGATGCATTACGGAACGAATAAAGAGACTTGCCGGTAATGAGATTGAACTAGGTATGAAGATACCGACGATCGAATCTCAGACAAGTAATATACTGATGACAAAGGGAATAATGTACGTTATCATTACGGTACGACCGATAAAGATCTGCGTAGAATATGTGGGAACCAATATGAGAATGCAGGTTCCGCTGTTGGTTATTGACCGGAGAGGTGTCTCGGTCATGTCTACATAGTACTCGAACCCGTAGGGTCCGCACGCTTAACGTTCGATGATAATTTTTTTATATGAGTTATGTTATTTGGTGACCGAATGTTGTTCGGAGTCCCGAATGAGATCACAGACATGACGAGAAGTCTCGAAATGGTTGATAGGTAAAGATTCATATATAGGACGATGGTATTCGATCACCGAAAGTGTTTCGGGGGTACCGAGTACGTATCGGGTCACCGGAAGGGGTTCCGGGTGCTACCTCTTGAGCACTGCGTTGGTTTTTCCCCGAAGAGGAAGGGATGATGCAGCAAAGTAGTATAAGTATTTCCCTCAGTTTTTGACAACCAAGGTATCAATCCAGTAGGAGGCTACGCGTGAGTCCCTCGTACCTGCACAAAACAAAATCCTCGCAACCAACACGATAAGAGGTTGTCAATCCCTACACGGCCACTTACGAGAGTGAGATCTGATAGATATGATAAGATAATTTTTTTGGTATTTTTATTATAAAGATGCAAAGTAAAATAAAAGCAAAGTAAAAGGTAAAGGAAATAACTAAGTATTGGAAGATTAATATGATGAAGATAGACCCGGGGGCCATAGGTTTCACTAGTGGCTTCTCTCAAGAGCATAAGTATTCTACGGTGGGTGAACGAATTACTGTTGAGCAATTGACAGAATTGAGCATAGTCATGAGAATATCTAGGTATGATCATGTATATAGGCATCACGTCCGAGACAAGTAGACCGACTCCTGACTGCATCTACTACTATTACTCCACTCATCGACCGCTATCCAGCATGCATCTAGAGTATTAAGTTCATGAAAACAAAGTAACACCTTAAGCAAGATGACATGATGTAGAGGGATAAACTCATGCAATATGATGAAAACCCCATCTTGTTATCCTCGATGGCAACAATACAATACGTGCCTTGCTGCCCCTACTGTCACTGGGAAAGGACATCGCAAGATTGAACCCAAAGCTAAGCACTTCTCCCATTGCAAGAAAGATCAATCTAGTAGGCCAAACCAAGCTGATAATTCAAAGAGACTTGCAAAGATAACCAATCATACATAAAAGAATTCAGAGAAGATTCAAATATTGTTCATAGATAGACTTGATCATAAACCCACAATTCATCGTTCTCAACAAACACACCGCAAAAAGAAGATTACATCGAATATGTCTCCACAAGAGAGGGGGAGAACATTGTATTGAGATCCAAAAAGAGAGAAGAAGCCATCTAGTTAATAACTATGGACCCGTAGGTCTGAGGTGAACTACTCACACTTCATCGGAGGGGCTATGGTGATGATGTAGAAGCCCTCCGTGATGGATACCCCCTCCGGCGGAGCTTCGGAATAGGCCCCAAGATGGGATCTCGTGGATACAGAAAGTTGCGGCGGTGGAATTAGGGTTTTGTCTCCGTATCTGTGTCACATCCCTAGTTCTGGCCTGACCTAGGCTTGCTTCCATCTGTGCATCATGTTTAAATTTTTGAAACCTGAACTGAGGAAAATTGGAAGCCTCAAAATCCTAATTAAAAGAAGGGCAAAAACCCTAAAATCTCATTCATTGTTCCAAAATGTTCTTCTTAAATGTTTGATAATTTTTGGCAAGGGTTCTGGTCCCAACCAAAATATTGAACATTTTAGGAGGATTTATTTTTGGGACTTTGAATTTAATTCATTAGCTATTTGAATTTGAATTATATTCATATAATTAGAATATAATTTCAAATACCCCTGAAATATTTTATGAGCTTTTGGAAAAGTCCATCTAGCAAAATAAAAATATTCAGAGGAGTTTTTGACATTGTTTGAACTATTTTAAATTCAAAACAGTGGCAAAATAAATTAATAAAACAAACAGAACAGAAAAATTAAAAAAGAGAGAAGGAACTTACCTGACGCCTACCTGTGCGGCCTGCTGCAGAAGCCGGGCCAGCCCATCTCCACTCCCCCCCTGTCGTCTTCCTCGCGCCAGTAGGCAGCGCGCGTGGCCGACGCACGCCGGCGCACGCCTCGGCCACCTCCTGCTTGCCGCTCCACCTCGACGCCTGGACGCCTCTGGGAGACGCCACGCATCCCCCCTGGAACCCCCTCGACCTCTCCCATCGCCTCTCCCCTTCTCCGTCCCTCTCGCACACAACCGGCCGAGCGCCACCGTCGCTGACCCTCGCTGCCCTCGCGGCCACCGCCACCCCCTCTCCTCCCCGACGCGCTCCCGAGCTCTGCAGTGCCTCCCTCGACCTCTCCGTCGGCTCACGCGACCGGAGAAGCCCCGAAGCGCCGTCCCGACGCTTTTCCCCTCCTCGGCCACCGAGGACCGCCGCCGTCGACGCCTCCCCGAGCTCGCCGTCTGCTCCAACCGACTCCCCGTGAGCTTCTCTTCCTCCTCCCCCTTCCCGTTCTCACTCTTGAGCACCACAGCAACTGCACCGAGTTCGGCCGAAACCCGCCGCCGCCTGTGACCGCCGCCGCCGTGCCTCCGGCCACCTAGTGGCCCGACTGTTGTGCTCAGCTTTCTCCCCGCGCTGCGTAGAGCATGTAGGTGCCTCGCACGAACCTCCCCGGCCACCGTAGCGTCAACCCCGAGCTCGCCCGAGCTCCGGCGACCGCCACGGTCGACGCCGGTGACGACTCCGGCCATCTTAGGCCCAGCCGCTGCCACTACTCGAAGCGAACGAGCGCCCGCGTCACGTAGACGCTCTCCGCCGACCATTTGGTCGCCGGAGGAGGAAACCCGCACCCCTCCGCCGTCTCTGGCTCCGCCGGCGACGAGCCGCGGGTTAACTCCGGCGAGTTGACCCGGGTTTGACCCCGTTGACTACTGACCATGTGGGCCCAGTGGACGCCCCTGACTTAATGACAGGTGGGGCCCAGCCTTGCTAGTTAATTAGGATTAGTACTAATTAAATTAGTTAAACTAATTACCCCTGCTGACACTGACAGTGGGCCCCGTGGCTATTAACTTGATTAGTTAGAGTTAATTAACGCTGTTAGTCACCTAAGTCACTGACTAGTGGGCCCCACTGGTCAGGTTTGACCCGGACCAGTCCCTGTTGACCTGCTGACGTCACACTGACGTCAGGCTGACGCAATAATGAATTACTGGAATTATTATAATTCAGGAAATTCCAGAAAATTGTATAAACTTCTAAAATTCATAGAAAATTAACCATAACTCCAAATGAAATAATTTATATATGAAAAATTATCAAAAAAATTCAAGGAATCCATCTGTACCATTTTCATGCATGTTTGAACAATGTTTGTCCTCTGATTTGGACAAAACAAATAAAGGGCATTTAAATAATCATATATGGAGTTGGAATTTGAATCATGTATTCAAACCAACTTCATTTAAATCATAGCTAGGTGCATTAGCCCAAAACACATTCATATTGCCATGTCATCGCATGCATCATATTGTGCATTGCATTGATCGTGTTTCTTCTGTGTTTGCCGGTGATTGTCCCCTCTCGATAGACGTGTACCGACGATGTGATCGATGACACCGATGAAGAGCTATATTATCTTCAGAAGTGCCAGGCAAGCAAAAACCCCTTGTTCATTCCGATACAATCCTACTCTCTTGCTCCTGCTCTCTATTATTGCATTAGGACAACAACGATTCAATTGTTACTTGCTGCGGTAGCTGAACCCCCTTTATCCGTTGCATGACCTGTCATTCCACAGTAAATAGATGAAACCCACTAGCATGAGTAGGAGTTGTTTGAGCCCTGTTGTGCCTACTCATTCATGTTTGTTGTCATGCCTGCTACTGCTTAGAGTTGAGTCAGGTCTGATTCATCGGGGATGAATCAGAGGCGTGTGAACATGTCCTACTGTGTGTGAGCTAAGTGTGTGAACACGATTTGGTAAAGGTAGCGGTGAGAGGCCATGTAGGATTACATGGTGGATTGTCTCATTGCAGCCGTCCTCAGGAACTGAGTTCTGTGTTTGTGATCCATGAACAGCTACTACCACACATCGGGATCCTTAATTGACTCTCTGACTTATTAATCAACATGATCTCTGTCCAGGAGTTGCAACTAGTTTCTGGTGTTTGTAGGTAGTGTTAGTAGTCTACCAAGTGGCACCCGGTACAGGTGGGCTTGGGACAGACTAGGCACAGTGGCACGGTGTACCAAGTGGCACCCGGATGGTGGGCTTGGGAACCCTGCTCACATCGTTTGGGGCCGTGAGCGACACCCCGGTCGGATCTCCTTGCGGATGGAACCCGAATAGGCGATAAACCTGGACTAGAGACTTGTTCGGTTAGTCAGGTCGTGGCCGACTCCCTCGCCCGGCTTCCGCTTGAAGGTTGCCGAGGTACATGACGTGTACAGGGCGGTAAGTGGCGAGAGCGTGTGTGAAGAAGTACACCCCTGCAGGGTTATCATTATCTATTCGAATAGCCGGATTCCTCGGATATGGAAACTTGGACCCCTTGCATAGTTCATAGACAAGTGAAAGTGGATACTCTAAAATACGCAAGATAAGCGTGAGTGCTGTGGATGGCGTTCTCGTAGGGAGACGGGAGTGGTTCCATAGTGGTGTATTGGTTGGTGAATATGTGGACTCGTGTGCGCCACCTCAAAGTGTTACTTGCAGTCGTAGTTCAGGATAGCCACCGAGTCAAAGCTGGCTTGCTGCAGTCAAACCCCACCACCCCCTTGTTGATAATGATGCATATGTAGATAGATCTGATGTAAGTCTTGCTGGGTACATTTGTACTCACGTTTGCCTATTTTATGTTTTTGCAGAGAGACTTCAGTCTCGCTAGTAGTACCGCGTGGACTTCGACGTTTAGCTTGTTACCTCAGCTACGATCTTGTGCCCTCGGCAGGATCTGGTAGATAGTCAGGCTTCTCAGCCTTTTTCATTTATAGTTGTCTGTACTCAGACATGTTAAGCTTCCGCATGTGCTTTGACTTGTATGCTCTGATTGTTGGGTCATGAGACCCATGTTTGTAATATCTCGCTCCTCGGAGCCTATTGAATAAATACTTGAGTTGTAGAGTCATGTTGTGATGCCATGTTGTGTTTGCACATATCGAGCATATTGTGTGTATGTTATTGAAATGCTTGGTATGTGTGGGATCTGGCTATCTAGTTGTTTATCCTTAGTAGCCTCTCTTACCGGGAAATGTCTCCTAGTGTTTCCACTGAGCCATGGTAGCTTGCTACTGCTCCGGAACACTTAGGCTGGCCGGCATGTGTCCTTCTTCGTTCCTGTGTCTGTCCCTTCGGGGAAATGTCACGCGATGAATACCGGAGTCCTGTTAGCCCGCTACAGCCCGGTTCACCGGAGTCCTGCTAGCCCAGTGCTACAGCCTGGATTCACTCGCTGATGACCGACACGTTCGATGCTGGGTCATGGATGCCTGTCCCTGTAAGTTTGTGCCACTTTGGGTTTATGACTAGCCATGTCAGCCCGGGCTCCTTATCATATGGATGCTAGCGACACTATCATATACGTGTGCCAAAAGGCGCAAACGGTCCCGGGCAAAGGTAAGGCGACACCCGTGGGAATACCGTGTGTGAGGCCGCAAAGTGATATGAGGTGTTACATGCTAGATCGATGTGGCATTGAGTCGGGGTCCTGACAGCGTTGGTATCAGAGCTTGACTGCCTGTAGGATTACCAAGCCAAACTGGTCGAAGTCGAGTCTAGAAACTCTTTAGTTATATAAGGGAATTGATTGTGGGATGGAACGTAAGGCTCTTTTTACTCCTTATACCTTATGCCCTTCTGATCTGAGTCATCCTATCTTTCCTACGAGGATTAAGAACTAGGCTATCTCTTCTTTCTATCAGGATCACGTGTTACTAATCCGTATACTTATAAGATTGTTGGATTTAAGCTTGAGTTCAGTTCCTACGACTTCTGTATGTTAACTGTTGATCTCGAAACCTTGATATTGTGCTCCTGAGTGGTTATGCCACCATTTTGTGAATGTCTCAAGTCTTTTTCTGAGCATTTACAGCCGTTATGCTGTCCGAGTCATCCCAGGTTTTTAAACACTCTGATGCATTTGCAAAATCCTTCCCTCTGGTTTCGATGTTCCTTTATGCCATCTCAATCACACTAACTGTTGAGTTGAGGTATTCTATTGCCTTGACACTTATATTGGAGTTGTTATTATGACCCTAGGTTTCTTAGGGGATCATCTAGTAGTCTAGCCATGTTTTGTGATCCCAGTGTGATGATTCTGGCCTTTATTCTCGAAAGCATCCCGTGATGCTACTTAGGAGTAGGTATTCTATTCCTGGGTTCTTGCACCCGAGATTCACCCTAGTTACCTCATGTTGATAGTGTTTGCTCGTTCCTTTAGGTTATTAGTAACCTTTGCATTAGTCCTCGAGGTCCGTGGTATTTCCTTCTTCCAAATACTATGAACCACTTATGGCAGTAGTTTGTTTGATCAAAAGATCATAACAGGAGTGCTCTCGATGGGTTCTCCATTCATAATTGTGACTCTGCCAGTTCTACCTTTCTGCATGGGTTATCCAGAAGAAATATGTTGAATTTTGTTCGACATGCTAAACCATGCATCCACAACTCGGAAAATCGTATGTTCCTTTGAGTTGTCCCTCTTTAGTTGTCTTCTGACCCTCGTCTATCAGTTGATAGTCAAGATTATGTGTGCATTCGTTCATCGATGCCTATTACTCTTGTGGTCTGTCAAGCCATTCTATTCCGGAATGACTAGGAGAAACAAACTCCAGTACCTCATCCATATCTAGGATTGGGTCAAAGCAATTGTGCTCCGCAGATCAAAATGCCAACCAGCTTTTGATTCTGTTCTACCCTGAAGTATTACTGTCTTTATGTCAGGATTTTCATGAGAATTGCACTGGCTCTTATGAATTCTTGACGCAGTAATACTTCTTATCATCATTGATAATTTCTCGGTTTCCGTGTTATTATAACCGGAATGCCGACAAGTGAATCATGGTGTGTGAAATCAATACTCCTAGCTACTCCGTTGCTTGGTAGTTAAATGGACAATAACGTCATCCTTAGGGAGTTGACTATTGAATCATCACCCTAAGGTTGATCGTGCTACCTAGTCCATTTTCCTGGTGCACTCCTCAATTGATGAGATAGGATTTTGTTAAGTCCTCGCTCATTTGATCTTATCGTCTTGCCCTGAAAAGCAAGATTGTTCTCGAGCTTAGTAACATATCGGTGGTTCGTGATTTTCCGAATTTCTTCTCGGGAGTATCACCAGGTTGTCGCCTGACCGCTATGTTGATCTCGTGATCAAGTTGGTTTAGTCCTGTAAACCACCATTTCTCCAAGAATCCGTGTTGGATACCTCTGAGCTAGTTGGTTAAGCTAAACAACAACTTGGAGAGTTGGAAGATAAAAGCTTGTCCGACTTAGTTCATGTTAAGGGATATCTTTTTGTGTGTGTGTGTTGAAGAAAGATGATATCTTCATCAATTGGTCCTTGTGCTCAATTGTTGGATCTATTATCTTACCCAAACCTTTGATTGAGTATGGGCTATCGTCAAATCAAATCAGAACCAACGATGTTCGTAATGTTGTCTTACTCGTGGCTGTCCCTCGAGCATACACCACTATATCTTTTGGTCTGACCAATACTATCACCTTGTTCTCATAATTATGGAATTCCATTTTATATGGAAACCTGGATGAATTGTTGTTGAGTCCATTGACAACATCCTTATCTCCTCCATGATTTTGTTGAACATTAAGCTAGTGTTGGAAACTTGTATAAGCATTTTCTTCATGCTCCTTTCATGAAGTATATGTTGGATGAAAGAAGTGACTTCCTTTGATTCATGTGCATTTGATGTAAGTTGCCACCGTGAATTCGAGAAAGTTTGTTTTTGCTCCTCTGGAATCATCCCAAGTTGGTCATGCATATGTGCGAAGTATTCTATGGTTTGGTAGGTTGCCGCCTCCATTCTATATGTGTTCCTAGCACACCAAGCCACTGATTGACTTGTTCTAGGCAAAGAAGTCTAATTTAAGTGCACAAGACTTCAATATCCTCGATGATGGTTTCCCCCCTGAACTCGGTAGTGTTTTATTATAAGACTACCATGTGTTCATGTTTGTCTGTGACAGCGTGTTCACACGTGTGTAGCAGAACCAGCTCATGTTTTGGAGCTTGCTATCGTAGTTCATTTCCCGAGAATCTCGCAACGTCATCTCGTCGATTTATGTTGCAAACTTTCATTTTTCTTCCTAGACTCGATGAGTCTGGAATATTCTGACACCAACCAGATCTGAATCTCAGGCAGATATGATGGTTGGAACATTTCCCAAGAACTAAAATATTGGTCCCTCGATAACTGGTAAAGTGGATGTCGCGGCCAGCACCACCCAGCCGAAGGACCTATTATTGTAGTATCTTGTTTGAAGAAGTTGGCCACCTCCCCATAAGGATTTCGCAGGATTTACCTCCATAGTTATTCCTTATGGATTCTTGTGCTCCCGAAGTCCGACCTTTTACTCGATGTTCTAGATATCAAACCATAATTACCTATGGATTACGCTAGCACATCAAGGAGAACATTAGAAGCGGAGTGCTAAATGTCTCTCGGTCAATCATCCAGATTTTGATCCCTTGGCCTCCCTAAGGTGAAATCTGAGAAAGTGTTATCTTCTTTCGCATCGGCATCCTCCATCACCATCCATCATGGTAGTATGTTGTGTTGCCAGGATCCTTGCCACGGATGTTGGTAAAACCTTGATGAATATGAAAATGCTCAAGTTCTTGAGAGCACGCACAAGCGTTAGGTGTTACCATCGGCATTAACTAGGGTTGCTCTCAACTTCCTCGGTTATGCCATAACCTTCAAACAGTGAATTCACTCTCTATTGTTGGGTTCTTCCCTAGTTACCAGAATCATTCCCAGCATTTGCATTTTGTTCCCAGCTTGCACCACCAATGTGCCATTCTACCATGGGTCTCTTCCATTTCCGGTGGTAAGCAAACTCATCCATTACATTGTCTTCAACAAGGTAATCCACATCATCCAAGTCTGGGTATGCCATTCCACCGACCCCCTCCAAATGATCGCTCGAGAATTGCCTTAGGCTGGTTTAAAGAGTTTCAATGATCCTTGAATCAAAGGTAATTCTTTTTGCCACTTAAGGGGATATTTCTACGAGTCACCTTCCCTAAGGTGCATCGTTATGGTATCATGGCAATTCAACTCCTCGCTACGTTGACAACCGATCACCACATTCTTAAGTCTGGAATTGTTGTCTACCTAGTGAGCCTCGTCATCTGCTCCACTCCACCCCTCTAGAGGTATGCTTCGTCTCTCAGCTCGAGAGATGTTGCTATGTCACATTCCGAGAGTTAATCCTGAGTTGTTCGACCTTCGAGAAGATCGATCCTTCTAGAGTTTTCCTTTCCTCTTCTTGTCATGATTAGCTGGAGTTCTCAGAGCAAGACGACAAGACAAAGATGGTGTTCAAATTAACGTTCATTTGAAGTGCACCCTGGATCATGAAGATTATACTAGTTTGCGTTTCCCCTTCGTCTTACCCTACACTTGAATCTCGGGTCGAGATTCTTGTTTAGTGGGGGTGAGTTGTCACATCCCTAGTTCTGGCCTGACCTAGGCTTGCTTCCATCTGTGCATCATGTTTAAATTTTTGAAACCTGAACTGAGGAAAATTGGAAGCCTCAAAATCCTAATTAAAAGAAGGGCAAAACCCCTAAAATCTCATTCATTGTTCCAAAATGTTCTTCTTAAATGTTTGATAATTTTTGGCAAGGGTTCTGGTGCCAACCAAAATATTGAACATTTTAGGAGGATTTATTTTTGGGACTTTGAATTTAATTCATTAGCTATTTGAATTTGAATTATATTCATATAATTAGAATATAATTTCAAATACCCCTGAAATATTTTATGAGCTTTTGGAAAAGTCCATCTAGCAAAATAAAAATATTCAGAGGAGTTTTTGACATTGTTTGAACTATTTTAAATTCAAAACAGTGGCAAAATAAATTAATAAAACAAACAGAACAGAAAAATTAAAAAAGAGAGAAGGAACTTACCTGGTGCCTACCTGTGCGGCCTGCTGCAGAAGCCGGCCCAGCCCATCTCCACTCCCCCCCTGTCGTCTTCCTCGCGCTAGTAGGTAGCGCGCGCGGCCGACGCACGCCGACGCACGCCTCGGCCACCTCCTGCTTGCCGCTCCACCTCGACGCCTGGACGCCTCTGGGAGACGCCACGCATCCCCCCTGGAACCCCCTCGACCTCTCCCATCGCCTCTCCCCTTCTCCGTCCCTCTCGCACACAACCGGCCGAGCGCCACCGTCGCTGACCCTCGCTGCCCTCGCGGCCACCGCCACCCCCTCTCCTCCCCGACGCGCTCCCGAGCTCTGCAGTGCCTCCCTCGACCTCTCCGTCGGCTCACGCGACCGGAGAAGCCCCGAAGCGCCGTCCCGACGCTTTTCCCCTCCTCGGCCACCGAGGACCGCCGCCGTCGATTCGCCGCCGTCGCCGCCTCCCCGAGCTCGCCGTCTGCTCCAACCGACTCCCTGTGAGCTTCTCTTCCTCCTCCTCCTTCCCGTTCTCACTCTCGAGCACCACAGCAACTGCACCGAGTTCGGCCGAAACCCGCCGCCGCCTGTGACCGCCGCCGACGTGCCTCCGGCCACCTAGTGGCCCGGCTGTTGTGCTCAGCTTTCTCCCCGCGCTGCGTAGAGCATGTAGGTGCCTCGCACGAACCTCCCCGGCCACCGTAGCGTCAACCCCGAGCTCGCCCGAGCTCCAGCGACCACCACGGTCGACGCCGGTGACGACTCCGGCCATCTTAGGCCCAGCCGCTGCCACTACTCGACGCGGACGAGCGCCCGCGTCACGTAGACGCTCTCCGCCGGCCATTTGGTCGCCGAAGGAGGAAACCCGCACCCCTCCGCCATCTCTGGCTCCGCCGGCGACGAGCCGCGGGTCAACTCCGGCGAGTTGACCCGAGTTTGACCCCGTTGACTACTGACCATGTGGGCCCAGTGGACGCCCCTGACTCAATGACAGGTGGGGCCCAGCCCTGCTAGTTAATTAGGATTAGTACTAATTAAATTAGTTAAACTAATTACCCCTGCTGACACTGACAGTGGGCCTCGTGGCTATTAACTTGATTAGTTAGAGTTAATTAACTCTGTTAGTCACCTAAGTCACTGACTAGTGGGCCCCACTGGTCAGGTTTGACCCGGACCAGTCCCTGTTGACCTGCTGACGTCACACTGACGTCAGGCTGACGCAATAATGAATTACTGGAATTATTATAATTCAGGAAATTCCAGAAAATTTTATAAACTTCTAAAATTCATAGAAAATTAACCGTAACTCCAAATGAAATAATTTATATATGAAAAATTATCAGAAAAATTCAAGGAATCCATCTGTACCATTTTCATGCATGTTTGAACAATGTTTGTCCTCTGATTTGGACAAAACAAATAAAGGGCATTTAAATAATCATATATGGAGTTGGAATTTGAATCATGTATTCAAACCAACTTCATTTAAATCATAGCTAGGTGCATTAGCCCAAAACACATTCATATTGCCATGTCATAGCATGCATCATATTGTGCATTGCATTGATCGTGTTTCTTCTGTGTTTGCCGGTGATTGTCCCCTCTCGATAGATGTGTACCGACGATGTGATCGATGACACCGATGAAGAGCTATATTATCTTCAGAAGTGCCAGGCAAGCAAAACCCCCTTGTTCATTCCGATACAATCCTACTCTCTCGCTCCTGCTCTCTATTACTGCATTAGGACAACAAGGATTCAACTGTTACTTGCTGCGGTAGTTGAACCCCCTTTATCCGTTGCATGACCTGTCATTCCACAGTAAATAGATGAAACCCACTAGCATGAGTAGGAGTTGTTTGAGCCCTGTTGTGCCTACTCATTCATGTTTGTTGTCATGCCTGCTACTGCTTAGAGTTGAGTCAGGTCTGATTCATCGGGGATGAATCAGAGGCGTGTGAACATGTCCTACTGTGTGTGAGCTAAGTGTGTGAACACGATTTGGTAAAGGTAGCGGTGAGAGGCCATGTAGGAGTACATGGTGGGTTGTCTCATTGCAGCCGTCCTCAGGAACTGAGTTCTGTGTTTGTGATCCATGAACAACTACTACCACACATTGGGATCCTTAATTGACTCTCTCGACTTATTAATCAACATGATCTCTGTCCAGGAGTTGCAACTAGTTTCTGGTGTTTGTAGGTAGTGTTAGTAGTCTACCAAGTGGCACCCGGTACAGTGGGCTTGGGACAGACTAGGCACAGTGGCATGGTGTACCAAGTGGCACCCGGATGGTGGGCTTGGGAACCCTGCTCACATCGTTTGGGGCCGTGAGTGACACCCCGGCCGGATCTCCTTGCGGATGGAACCCGAATAGGCGATAAACCTGGACTAGAGACTTGTTCGGTTAGTCAGGTCGTGGCCGACTCCCTCGCCCGGCTTCCGCTTGAAGGTTGCCGAGGTACATGACGTGTACAGGGCGGCAAGTGGCGAGAGTGTGTGTGAAGAAGTACACCCCTGCAGGGTTATCATTATCTATTCGAATAGCCGGATTCCTCGGATATGGAAACTTGGACCCCTTGCATAGTTCATAGACAAGTGAAAGTGGATACTCTAAAATACGCAAGATAAGCGTGAGTGCTGTGGATGGCGTTCTCGTAGGGAGACGGGAGCGGTTCCATAGTGGTGTATTGGTTGGTGAATATGTGGACTTGTGTGCGCCACCTCAAAGAGTTACTTGCAGTCGTAGTTCAGGATAGCCACCGAGTAAAAGCTGGCTTGCTGCAGTCAAACCCCACCACCCCCTTGTTGATAATGATGCATATGTAGATAGATCTGATGTAAGTCTTGCTGGGTACATTTGTACTCACGTTTGCCTATTTTATGTTTTTGCAGAGAGACTTCAGTCTCGCTAGTAGTACCGCGTGGACTTCGACGTTTAGCTTGTTACCTCAGCTACGATCTTGTGCCCTCGGCAGGATCTGGTAGATAGTCAGGCTTCTCAGCCTTTTTCATTTATAGTTTTCTGTACTCAGACATGTTAAGCTTCCGCATGTGCTTTGACTTGTATGCTCTGATTGTTGGGTCATGAGACCCATGTTTGTAATATCTCGCTCCTCGGAGCCTATTGAATAAATACTTGAGTCGTAGAGTCATGTTGTGATGCCATGTTGTGTTTGCACATATCGAGCATATTGTGTGTATGTTATTGAAATGCTTGGTATGTGTGGGATCTGGCTATCTAGTTGTTTATCCTTAGTAGCCTCTCTTACCGGGAAATGTCTCCTAGTGTTTCCACTGAGCCATGGTAGCTTGCTACTGCTCCGGAACACTTAGGCTGGCCGGCATGTGTCCTTCTTCGTTCCTGTGTCTGTCCCTTCGGGGAAATGTCACGCGATGAATACCGGAGTCCTGTTAGCCCGCTACAGCCCGGTTCACCGGAGTCCTGCTAGCCCAGTGCTACAGCCTGGATTCACTCGCTGATGACCGACACGTTCGATGCTGGGTCATGGATGCCTGTCCCTGTAAGTTTGTGCCACTTTGGGTTTACGACTAGCCATGTCAGCCCGGGCTCCTTATCATATGGATGCTAGCGACACTATCATATACGTGTGCCAAAAGGCGCAAACGGTCCCGGGCAAAGGTAAGGCGACACCCGTGGGAATACCGTGCGTGAGGCCGCAAAGTGATATGAGGTGTTACATGCTAGATCGATGTGGCATTGAGTCGGGGTCCTGACAATTTGATCGTTTGGGGGTACGTAGGTATATATAGGAGGAAGGAGTATGTTGGTGGAGCAACAGGGGGCCCATGAGGGTGGAGGGCGCGCCTGGGGGGGGGGGGGGGTAGGCGTGCCCCCCTACCTCGTGGCCTTTGAGTATACCATCTTTTCTCCAGATCCTCCCCTTGTTCATCCACTTGACGTAGCACGGTAACTGTAGCGAGTTGCACTTCGTTGAAAACAATTTCGTTTTGATGTTTCCACAAATCCCACATCCCTAGTAGGCATAGTGCCTGGATGGTCCTTCGATGCTCAGTTTGCCTGTCCTGAAGTATGCACCTGAAAGAAATATGCCCTACAGGCAACAATAAAGTTTTTACTTTATATTTCCTTATATCATGATAAATGTTTAATATTCATGCTAGAATTGTATTAATTGGAAACTTGATACATGTGTGGATACATAGACAAAACACGGTGTCCCTAGTAAGCCTCTACTAGACTAGCTCGTTAATCAAAGATGGTTAAGTTTCCTAACCATAGACATGTGTTTTCATTTGACGAATGGGATCACATCATTAGGAGAATGATGTGATGGAAAAGACCCATCCGTTAACTTAGCATAATGATCGTTAAGTTTTATTGCTATTGCTTTCTTCATGTCATATACATATTCCTTTGACTATGAGATTATGCAACTCCCGGATACCGGAGGAATACCTTGTGTGCTATCAAACGTCACAACGTAACTGGGTGATTATAAAGATGCTCTACAGGTATCTCCGAAGGTGTTTGTTGGGTTGGCATAGATCGAGATTAGGATTTGTCACTCCGAGTATTAGAGAGGTATCTCTGGGCCCTCTCGGTAATGCACATCATAATAAGCCTTGCAAGTAATGTGACTATTGAGTTAGTTACGGGATGATGCATTACGGAACGAATAAAGAGACTTGCCGCTAATGAGATTGAACTAGGTATGAAGATACCGATGATTGAATCTCAGGAAAGTAACATACTGATGATAAAGGTAATAATGTACGTTGTCATTACGGTACGACCGATAAAGATCTGCGTAGAATATGTGGGAACCAATATGAGCATCCAGGTCCCGCTGTTGGTTATTGATCAGAGAGGTGTCTCGGTCATGTCTACATAGTTCTCGAATCCGTAGGGTCCGCACGCTTAACGTTCGATGATAATATATGAGTTATGTTATTTGGTGACCGAATGTTGTTCGGAGTCCTGAATGAGATCAGAGACATGACGAGAAGTCTCGAAATGGTCGAAGGTAAAGATTCATATATAGGACGATGGTATTCGATCACCGAAAGTGTTTCGGGGGTACCGGGTGCTACCTCTTGAGCACTGCATTGGTTTTTCCCCGAAGAGGAAGGGATGATGCAGCAAAGTAGCGTAAGTATTTCCCTCAGTTTTTGAGAACCAAGGTATCAATCCAGTAGGAGGCTACGTGCGAGTCCCTCGTACCTGCACAAAACAAATAAATCCTCGCAACCAACGCGATAAGGGGTTGTCAATCCCTACACGGCCACTTACGAGAGTGAGATCTGATAGATATCATAAGATAATATTTTTGGTATTTTTATGATAAAGATGCAAAGTAAAATAAAAGCAAAGTAAAAAGTAAAGGAAATAACTAAGTATTGGAAGATTAATATGATGAAGATAGACCCGGGGGCCATAGGTTTCACTAGTGGCTTCTCTCAAGAGCATAAGTATTCTATGGTGGGTGAACGAATTACTGTTGAGCAATTGACAGAATTGAGCATAGTTATGAGAATATTTAGGTATGATCATGTATATAGGCATCACGTCCGAGACAAGTAGACCGACTCCTGCCTGCATCTACTACTATTACTCCACTCATCGACCGCTATCCAGCATGCTCCTAGAGTATTAAGTTCATGAAAACAGTGTAACGCCTTAAGCAAGATGACATGTTGTAGAGGGATAAACTCATGCAATATGATGAAAACCCCATCTTATTATCCTCGATGGCAACAATACAATACGTGCCTTGCTGCCCCTACTGTCACTAGGAAAGGACACCGCAAGATTGAACCCAAAGCTAAGCACTTCTCCCATTGCAAGAAAGATCAATCTAGTAGGGCAAACCAAACTGATAATTCAAAGAGACTTGCAAAGATAACCAATCATACATAAAAGAATTCAGAGAAGATTCAAATATTGTTCATAGATAGACTTGATCATTAACCCACAATTCATCGATCTCAACAAACACACCGCAAAAAGAAGATTGCATCGAATAGATCTCCACAAGAGAGGGGGAGAACATTGTATTGAGATCCAAAAAGAGAGAAGAAGCCATCTAGCTAATAACTATGGACCCGTAGGTCTGAGGTGAACTACTCACACTTTATCGGAGGGGCTATGGTGATGATGTAGAAGCCCTCCGTGACGGATACCCCCTCCGGCGGAGCTCCGGAACAGGCCCCAAGATGGGATCTCGTGGATACAGAAAGTTGCGGCGGTGGAATTAGGGTTTTATCTCCGTATCTGATCGTTTGGGGCTACGTAGGTATATATAGGAGGAAGGAGTACGTCGGTGGAGCAACAAGGGGCCCACGAGAGTGGAGGGCGCGCCTCGGGGGTAGGCGCGCCCCCTACCAGGGGGCCCACAAAGCAAAATTCAATCCTACATAAAAAATTTGTATAATCATCCACAAATTCAAACCATGAGTAGGGCAATTACGTATCATTAATTTCATCCTCTCCCATGCTTGTGTAACATGTTCATGATCAAGTTGCTTAAAATTCATGATATCGTTTCTAAGGGAGATGATCTTAGCGGGAGGAAAATGTTTAGAGATAAAAGCATCTTTGCACTTTTTCCATGAATCAACACTGTTTTTAGGCAAAGACAAAAACCAAGCTTTACCACGATCTCTAAGCGAAAAAGGAAATAGCTTCAATTTAACAATATAGTTATCCACATCTTTCTTCTTTTGCATATCACACAAATCAACGAAGCTATTTAGATGGGTAGCGACATCTTCACTAGGAAGGCCGGAAAATGGATCTTTCATGACAAGATTCAGCAAGGCAGCATTAATTTCACAGGATTCAACATCGGTAAGAGGAGCAATCGGAGTGCTAATAAAATCATTATTGTTGGTATTGGTAAAGTCACACAATTTAGTGTTATCTTGAGCCATCGTGACAAGCAAGCAATCCAACACACAAGCAAACAAAAAGCAAGCAGGCAAAAAGAGGCAAACGGGAAAGAGAGGGAGATAGAGAGAGAGAGAGCGAATAAAATGGCAAGGGTGAAGTGGGGGAGAGGAAAACGAGAGGCAAATGGCAAATAATGTAATGCGGGAGATAGGGATTGCGATGGGTACTTGGTATGTTGACTTTTGCGTAGACTCGCCGGCAACGCCGCCAGAAATCCTTCTTGCTACATCTTGAGCACTGCGTTGGTTTTTCCCCAAAGAGGAAGGGATGATGCAGCAAATAGCGTAAGTCTTTCCCTCAGTTTTTGAGAACCAAGGTATCAATCCAGTAGGAGGCTACGCGTGAGTCCCTCGTACCTACACAAAACAAATAAATCCTCGCAACCAACGCGATAAGGGGTTGTCAATCCCTACATGGCCACTTACGAGAGTGAGATCTAATAGATATGATAAGATAAATTTTTTTGGTATTTTTATGATAAAGATGCAAAGTAAAATAAAAGCAAAGTAAAAAGCAAAGGAGATAACTAAGTATTGGAAGATTAATATGATGAAGATAGACCCGGGGGCCATAGGTTTCACTAGTGGCTTCTCTCAAGAGCATAAGTATTCTACGATGGGTGAACGAATTACTGTTGAGCAATTGACAGAATTGAGCATAGTTATGAGAATATCTAGGTATGATCATGTATATAGGCATCACGTCCGAGACAAGTAGACCGACTCCTGCGTGCATCCACTACTATTACTCCACTCATCGACTGCTACCCAGCATGCATCTAGAGTATTAAGTTCATGAAAACAGAGTAACGCCTTAAGCAAGATGACATGATGTAGAGGGATAAATTCATGCAATATGATGAAAACACCATCTTGTTATCCTCGATGGCAACAATACAATACATGCCTTGCTGCCCCTACTGTCACTGGGAAAGGACACCGCAAGATTGAACCCAAAGCTAAGCACTTCTCCCATTGCAAGAAAGATCAATCTAGTAGGCCAAACCAAACTGATAATTCAAAGAGACTTGCAAAGATAACCAATCATACATAAAAGAATTCAGAGAAGATTCAAATATTGTTCATAGATAGACTTGATCATAAACCCACAATTCATCGGTCTCAACAAACACACCGCAAAAAGAAGATTACATCAAATAGATCTCCACAAGAGAGGGGGAGAACATTGTATTGAGATCCAAAAAGAGAGAAGAAGCCATCTAGCTAATAACTATGGACCCGTAGGTCTGAGGTGAACTACTCACACTTCATCAGAGGGGCTATGGTGATGATGTAGAAGCCTTCCGTGATGGATACCCCCTCCGGCGGAGCTCCGGAACAGGCCCCAAGATGGGATCTCGTGGATACAGAAAGTTGCGGCGGTGGAATTAGGGTTTTGTCTCCGTATCTGATTGTTTGGGGGTACATAGGTATATATAGGAGGAAGGAGTACGTCGGTGGAGCAACAGGGGGCCCACGAGGGTGGAGGGCGCGCCTGGGGGGGTAGGCATGCCCCCTACCTCATGGCCTCCTCCTTTGTTTCTTGACGTAGGGTCCAAGTCTCGTAGATTATGTTCGGTGAGAAAATCACGTTCCCAATGGTTTCATTCCGTTTGGACTCCGTTTGATATTCCTTTTCTTCGAAACCCTAAAATAGGCAAAAAAACAGCAATTCTGGGCCGGGCCTCCGGTTAATAGGTTAGTCCCAAAAATAATATAAAAGTGTATAATAAAGCCCAATAATGTCCAAAACAGTAGATAATATAACATGGAGCAATCAAAAATTATAGATACGTTGGAGACGTATCAAGCATCCCCAAGCTTAATTCCTGCTCGTCCTCGAGTAGGTAAATGATAAAAACAGAATTTTTGATGCGGAGTGTGATACGTCTCCATCGTATCTACTTTTCCAAACACTTTTGCCCTTGTTTTGGACTCTAACTTGCATGATTTGAATGAAACTAACCCAGACTGACGCTGTTTTCAGCAGAATTACCATGGTGTTATTTATGTGCAGAAACAAACGTTCTCGGAATGACCTGAAACTTCATGGAGCAACTTTTCAGAAAATATGAAAAATACCTGCAAAAGATGAATGCCAGGGGCCCCACCACCTCTCCATGAGGGGAGGGGGCGCGCCCCCTACCTCGTGGGCCCCCTGTTGCCTCTCCGACTCCAACTCCAACTCCAACTCCATATATTGTGTTTCGGGGAGAAAAAAATCAGAGAGAAGAAATCATCGCGTTTTACAATAGAGCCGCCACCAAGCCCTAAAACCTCTTGGGAGGGCTGATCTGGAGTCCATTCGGGGCTCTGGAGAGGGGAATCCGTCGCCATCATCATCATCAACCATCCTCCATCACCAATTTCATGATGCTCACCACCGTGCGTGAGTAATTCCATCGTAGGCTTGCTGGACGGTGATGGGTTGGATGGGATCTATCATGTAATCGAGTTAGTTTTGTTAGGGTTTTATCCCTAGTATCCACTATGTTCTGAGATTGATGTTGCTATGACTTTGCTATGCTTAATGCTTGTCACTAGGGCCCGAGTGCCATGATTTCAGATCTGAACCTATTATGTTTTCATCAATATAGGAGTGTTCTTGATCCTATCTTGCAAGTCTATAGTCACCTATTATGTGTTATGATCCGTTAACCCCGAGGTGACAATAACCGGGATACTTACCGGTGATGACCGTAGTTTAAGAAGTTCATGTATTCACTATGTGTTAATGCTTTGTTCCGGTACTCTATTAAAAGGAGGCCTTAATATCCCTTAGTTTCCGTAAGGACCCCGCTGCCACAGGAGGGTAGGACAAAAGATGTCATGCAAGTTCTTTTCCATAAGCATGTATGACTATATTCGGAATACATGCCTACATTATATCAATGAACTGGAGCTAGTTCTGTGTCGCCCTAGGTTATGACTGTTGCATGATGAACCGCATCCGGCATAATTCTCTATCACCGATCCATTGCCTATGAACTTTCCATATATTGTTCTCTGCTTATTTACTTTTCCATTGCTATTGCTATCATCACTACAAAACACCAAAAACATTACTTTTACTATTGTTACCTTTTGCTACCGTTATCACTACTATCATATTACTTTTCTACTAAACACTTTGCTGCAGATATTAAGTTTCCAGGTGTGGTTGAATTGACAACTCAAATGCTAATACTTGAGAATATTCTTTGGCTCCCCTTGTGTCGAATCAATAAATTTGGGTTGAATACTCTACCCTCGAAAATTGTTGCGATCCCCTATACTTGTGGGTTATCAAGACTATTTTCTGGCGCCGTTGCCGGGGAGCATAGCTCTATTCTTTGAGTCACTTGGGATATATATCTGCTTATCATTATGAAGAACTTGAAAGATCCAAGAACCAAGATTTATCCCTCAACTACGATGGGAGGTAAGGAACTGCCATCTAGCTCTGCACTTGATTCACCTTCTGTTTTGAGTAAGCTTGCGACACCTACACCTGCTTTTGCTATTCGTTCTAATATGTCGCATGTTATTGATGATGCCACTTCTGCTATGCATGACACTTATGATGAAACTACCTCTATGTCTGATACTACTGTGCCACTTAGTGATTTTCTTGACGAACAGCTTGCTAGGGCTAGAGAGATTGAAAATATTGAATCTGATGATACTGATGAAAGTGATGATGAAGAATCACTTGTTATTCCTAAGGGTTATGTCTTTGATCAAGAAGATTCTTTCGCCATTTTAGCTTGCAAAAATAGAAATGAACTCAAAAGGTTATTACCTAAATGGAGTAAGCAATATCTAAATGCTAGAATGAAACCTGACCCTCCTTTTGCTACTTCACCTATCTGTGTTACCGATAAGTATTATGAATTCTCTGTTGATCCTGATATAATTACTTTGGTTGAATCTGATCCTTTTCATGGCTATGAATCTGAAACTGTTGTGGCACATCTTACTAAATTGAATGATATAGCCACCCTGTTCACTAAAGATGAGAGAACTCGTTACTTTTATATCCTTAAAATATTTCCGTTCTCATTAAAATGTGATGCTAAGATATGGTTTAATTCTCTTGATCCTGGTTGTGTGCGTAGTCCCCAGGATATGATTTATTACTTCTCTGCCAAATATTTCCCTGCTCATAAGAAACAAGCTGCTTTAAGGGATATATATAATTCCGTGCAAATTGAAGAAGAGAGTATCCCACAAGCTTGGGGGAGGCTTCTCCAATTACTTAATGCTTTGCATGATCATCCTCTTAAGAAAAATGAAATACTTGATATCTTTTATAATGGACTAACCGATGCCTCCAGAGATTACCTGGATAGTTGTGCTGGTTCTGTTTTCAGGGAAAGAACGCCAGATGAAGCTGAAATTCTATTGAATAATATGTTGACAAATGAAAATAATTGGACACCTCCGGAGCCAATTCCCGAGCCTATTCCTAAACCAACTCCGAAGAAGAGGGGTATTCTATTTCTCAGTCCCGAAGATATGCAAGAGGCAAAGAAATCTATGAAAGAAAAAGGTATTAAAGCTGAAGATGTTAAGAATTTACCTCCTATTGAAGAAATACATGGTCTTAATTTACCGCCTGTTGAAGAAACATATAATCCAAATCCTTCTCCTATTGAAGAGACTCATGGTCTTGATAACCCGACACAAGTAGTAAAGGTAAATTCTCTCTATAGACATGATAAAGCTGAAATCCCATTTACTAAATTTGCTAGCCCATGCTTAGATGAGTTTGATAATTTTATGGCTAAGCAAGAAGACTTTAATGCTTATTTTGGTAGGAAATTGAAATACAATTCAAATATGCTTGAACACTTGGGTGATTATATGGCTAATCTTAAAGGTGAACTTAAACTTATTAGTGAACATGTTTCTATGGTCACCACTCAAGTAGAACAAGTACTTAAAGCTCAAAATGATTTGCTCAATGAATTGAATAGTAAAGATAATGATAATGCTGTTAGAGTGGCTACTAGAACTGGTAGAATGACTCAGGAACCTTTGTATCCTGAAGGCCACCCTAAGAGAATTGAGCAAGATTCTCAGAGAAATAATATAGATGCACCTAGTCCTTCTAAAAGGAAGAAAAAGAAAAATGATAGGACTTTGCATGCTTCTAGTGATCCTATTACTGAAACACCTAAGAATCCAAATAATATTTCTATTTCTGATGCTGAAACACAATCTGGTAATGAACCTGAAACTAGTAATAATGTTAATAATAATATTCATGATGATGCTCAACCTAGTAATGATAATGATATAGAAATTGAACCTGCTATTGATCTTGATAACCCACAATCAAAGAATCAACGTTATGATAAGAAAGACTTTGTTGCTAGTAAACATGGTAAAGAAAGAGAGCCTTAGGTTCAGAAACCCATGTCTTTTCCTCCCAAACCATCCAAGAAAAATGATGATGAGGATTTTGAGCGCTTTGCTGAAATGATTAGACCTATGTTTTTGCGTATGCGATTAACTGGTATGCTCAAAACCAATCCTTATGCTAAGTACATGAAAGATATCATTACAAATAAAAGAAAGATATCGGAAGCTAAAATTTCCACCATGCTTGCTAATTATACTTTTAAGGGTGGAATACCAAAGAAACTTGGAGGTACCAACTATACCATGCTCCATTAAAAGAAATTATGTTAAAACTGCTTTATGTGATCTTGGAGTCGGTGTTAGTGTTATGCCTCTCTCTCTCTTTATATCATAGACTTGATTTGAATAAGTTGACACCTACTGAAATATCTTTGCAAATGGCTGATAAATCAACTGCTATACCTGTTGGTATTTTTGAGGATGTGCCTGTAGTTGCAAACGTTACTATTTTAACGGACTTTGTTATTCTTGATATTCCCGAGGACGATAGTATGTCTATTATTCTTGGAAGACCATTTTTGAATACTGCAAGGGCTGTTATTGATTGCACTAAAGGCAATGTCACTTTTCATGTTAATGGTAATGAGCATACGGTACACTTTCCGAGGAAACAACCTCAAGTTCATAGTATCAACTCTATTGGAAAAATTCCATCGATTATATTTGGAGGTTTTGAATTTCCTCTTCCTACTGTCAAGAAGAAATATGACATTCTTATTATTGGGGATGTGCATATCCCCGTTGAGGTAACATAGTGTTATTCGAAATTTCTCCGGTTCCATGTTATTCGGAATGAGTTCGTTAACAAGACTTGATCAACCTTGTTAGTGGATTCCTTTTGATGATCATGAGAAGGATGAAACTAGAAGGCACAACCTTCTGTACCCCACTTTTACTTTTTGTTACTTATATTAAATAAAATGAAAATAAATATTTTTCTGTCTGTTATCTGATTATCCATGCAATATAAAAATACCCCGAAAATAAAAGTTCTCCAAATGCCCTGAAATTTAAATATGATTTTTTCTAGAATATTTGAGAATATTTGGCACTGAGAACACAGCAGGGGGGGTCAACCACCTGCCCACGAGGGTGGAGGGCGCGCCCTACCCCCTAGGTGCGCCCCCTGCCTCGTGGGCCCACGGTGGCCCTCCTCCACTCATTCTTTCACCCACACACTTCATCTTCCTCCCCCAAACACGAATATCCAGCTCAAGCACGAGTTCTAGCTCACTTTGCTGCCATTTTCGATCTCCTTGCTCAAAGCACCTCTCACAAAACTACTTGGGGAGATTGTTCCTTGGTATGTGACTCCTCCATTGGTCCAATTAGTTTTTTTTCTAGTGCTTTATTCATTGCAAATTTTTGCTGCTTAGGTGACCCTGTTCTTGAGCTTGCATGTCAAATTTATAGGGTCAAAAGTAGTTTTGATGCATGATATAGGCTCTAGCACTTGTAGGAGTAGTTGCTATCAATATTATTGAGTTTGGTTTACTTTTATTTTGAAGTTACTAAAAAGTTTCAGAATTTTTCAAAGGAAGAAATATGCTTAGGAAAATGTTCCAAGGTGGTTCTTCAAGGGAGCAAGGACCCAGGCTTACAATGCGTGATGTTGATGACGAGCCACCAAGAGACGCTCCAGTGCGTCCTTGTGAATGGCCTTCTGAAAATTTTATGGATCGAGCACGAATTTAAGGAGGAATTCAACGCATATTTGCGTAACGCCGATCTTGTGAGCTTCGAAGAAGAGAAGTGCAGTCAGTATCACAACCTCACCAGTATTGTGAGGAGGTTTGAATTTTCAACTTCACGTAATTCCCCAACTGTCCTATTTGATCTTTATGAAAATTCTTATACTATGGACTTAGAGGATTTTACCACTGCATGCAAACTTCCACAATGGGGTAGTATAAGGGATCCTCGCAAATCTAAATTTAGAGATTTTCTTGCTAGCATAACTGTGGGAGAATCTAGAGATATTACACAAGCTACCATAGGGAGCATTCACTTTCCTGCTATACATTACTTTGCTCTCTTCATAGGTAGATGCATTAATGGTAAAGATGAGGCATGTCACATGTGTGTCCCCGATCTCAGTATTCTTAGGGGTGCTGTGTTAGGAGACCAATCTTATAATTTGGGAGCCATTGTTGCACGTAGGTTGCATCTTAATAGATTTAATGGAGATTTCTTTGGTGGAATTTATGCAACTCGCATAGCTAATTTTCTTGGTGTAGCCATACGCGAAGATGATATTGAATTACCTCCTGCTTATCTAGATTGTAATGCTATGGTTCACCACCAGTTTGTCAAGAGGAACGAATCACCTCTCCACTATCGACTAAACTTTGACAGACGCCGTGCTATCCGTATTACTCTCCCTGCTCCTGCCTTCTTTGATTATTAGGCAAGAGGAAGATATACTATTACTAGAGAGGAGGCAGATGAGTATGAGAGGAGAGCGGAGGCCGCTCGTCGCCACGCTGCAGCTCAGTAGGCGATAGCCGCTGCATCTTAGTACGACCCCAATTACTATTATGGATATCCGCCAGGCCAGCCGTGACCATAGACCAACTTAGGCCAAAAGCCTAAGCTTGGGGGAGTACGTATGTCCCACCGACATTACATTTATGTTCACACACTCATTGCTAGATGTCGGTGCTCATACTTTTTCATTGTATCATCCATGCTAAGTTTATTTTCCTTTTTATGCTTTCTTCTTGTGTGTTTAATAAACCTTAAGAAAAACCAAAAAGTTAGTTGTAGCTTTTAAAGTTTAATTTCCATGCTTGTAGTAGTAATTAAAAATAAAACCCAAAAAGATTTCCTGTTCTTCTTTTGCTTGTTGGGAGCTTTCCCGTGTAAATAGTTTATTTCTTTTCTTTTCTTTGGGGGTCGATAGGAGAAGACCATAATTAAATTGTTGAAGTGGCTCTTATATGCACTGTTGTTTATCTGACAAAAGAGCCCATATTGCCTTGTCTTCTCCTGTTTATTGAATGCCTGCAGATTCCAGCTTAGTCCAATGCACGTGCACTATTATTATTATTCACATCATTCGACCGTGCAAATGAAAGGCAATTATGATGATATATGATGGACTGGCTGAGATGAGAAAAGCTGGTATGAACACGACCTCTTTTGTTTTTGTAAATATGATTAGTTCATCGTTCCTGATTCAGCTTATTATGAATAAACATGCTTGCAATGACAACTAGAGATCATAGTTTCTTGTGCCATGCTTGATTAGCTATGAGTTATAATGGTTTACCTTGCGTGCCAACATGCTATTGAGATAGTTATGATGTGGTATGATAGGGTGGTATCCTCCTCTGAATGATTTAAGTGACTTGACTTGGCGCATGTTCACGCATGTAGTTGAAACAAAATGAACATAGCCTTCACGATATTTATGTTCATGGTGGATTATATCCTACTCATGCTTGCATTCGGTGTTGATTAATTTCAATGCATGTTCATGACTATTGTCGCTCTCTAGCTGGTCGCTTCCCAGTCTTCTGGTAGCCTTCACCTGTACTAAGCGGGAATACTGCTTGTGCATCCAAACTCCTTAAACCCCAAAGTTATTCCATATGAGTTCACCATACCTACCTATATACGGTATCCACCTGCCATTCCAAGTACATTTGTATGTGCCAAACTCTAAACCTTCAAATAAATATCCTATTTTGTATGCTCGAATAGCTCATGTATCAACTAGGGCTGTCTGTATCTTCCATGTTAGGCGGGTTATTCTCAAGAGGAGTGGACTCCGCTCCTCACTCACGAGATAAATGGCTGGTCACCGGGATGCCCAGTCCCATGCTTTATGCAAACTAAATCAAAATAATTGCAAACAAAACTCCCCCTGGGACTCTTGTTTGTTGGAGGCACTCATTGTTTCGAGCAAGCCATGGATTGATGCTTGTTGGTGGAAGGGGGAGTATAAACTTTACCATTCTGTTTGGGAACCACCTATAATGCGTGTAGCATGGAAGATATCGCCATCTCTTGGTTGTTATGTTGACAGTGAAAGTATACCGCTCAAAAAATTATTCACCTCTATTTCAAAACCGAGCTCTGGCACCTCTACAAATCCCTGCTTCCCTCTGCGAAGGGCCTATCTATTTACTTTTATGCTGAGTCATCATCCTCTTATTAAAAAGCACCAGCTGGAGAGCACCGCTGTCATTTGCATTCATTACTATTAGTTTACATTGAGTATGACTTGACTGGATCTCTTTTACCATGAATTACAATGCCTAGTCAGTCCTTGGTCTTTAAAGGTGCTCTGCATTTATGTTTTGCAGTCTCAGAAAGGGCTAGTGAGATACCATCTTGTTATATCATATTATGATTGTTTTGAGAAAGTGTTGTCATCCGAGATTTATTATTATGGCTCGCCAGTTGATTATGCTATTGATATGAGTAAACTTGAGACCTATGCATTATTGTGAATGTGGTTAGTTATAATCTTTGCTGAAAACTTGAATGCTGGCTTTACATATTTACAACAACAAGAGCAAACAGAGTTTGTAAAAGTTTTTCTTTATCACTTTCAGTTTGTCAACTGAATTGCTTGAGGACAAGCAAAGGTTTAAGCTTGGGGGAGTTGATACGTCTCCGTCGTATCTACTTTTCCAAACACTTTTGCCCTTGTTTTGGACTCTAACTTGCATGATTTGAATGGAACTAACCCGGGCTGACGCTGTTTTCAGCAGAATTACCATGGTGTTATTTATGTGCAGAAACAAACGTTCTCGGAATGACCTGAAACTTCACGGAGCAACTTTTCAGAAAATATGAAAAATACCTGCAAAAGCGCCCCCTACCTCGTGGGCCCCCTGTTGCCTCTCCGAGTCCAACTCCAACTCCATATATTGTGTTTTGGGGAGAAAAAAAATCAGAGAGAAGAAATCATCGCGTTTTACGATACGGAGCCGCCGCCAAGCCCTAAAACCTCTCGGGAGGGCTGATCTGGAGTCCGTTCGGGGCTCCGGAGAGGGGAATCCATCGCCATCGTCATCATCAACCATCCTCCATCACAAATTTCATGATGCTCACCGCCGTGCGTGAGTAATTCCATCGTAGGCTTGCTGGACGGTGATGGGTTGGATGGGATCTATCATGTAATCGAGTTAGTTTTGTTAGGGTTTTATCCCTAGTATCCACTATGTTCTGAGATTGATGTTGCCATGCCTTTGCTATGCTTAATGCTTGTCACTAGGGCCCGAGTGCCATGATTTCAGATCTGAACCTATTATGTTTTCATCAATATATGAGTGTTCTTGATCCTATCTTGCAAGTCTATAGTCACCTATTATGTGTTATGATCCGTTAACCCCGAGGTGACAATAATCGGGATACTTACCGGTGATAACTGTAGTTTGAGGAGTTCATGTATTCACTATGTGTTAGTGCTTTGTTCCGGTACTCTATTAAAAGGAGGCCTTAATATCCCTTAGTTTCCGTAAGGACCCCGCTGCCACGGGAGGGTAGGACAAAAGATGTCATGCAAGTTCTTTTTCATAAGCACGTATGACTATATTCGGAATACATGCCTACATTATATCAATCAACTGGAGCTAGTTTTGTGTCACCCGAGGTTATGACTGTTACATGATGAACCGCATTCGGCATAATTCTCTATCACCGATCCATTGCCTACAAGCTTTCCATATATTGTTCTCCGCTTATTTACTTTTCCGTTGCTATTGCTATCATCACTACAAAATACCAAAAACATTACTTTTACTACTGTTACCTTTTGCTACCGTTATCACTACTATCATATTACTTTGCTACTAAACACTTTGCTGCAGATATTAAGTTTCCAGGTGTGGTTGAATTGACAACTCAGCTGCTAATACTTGAGAATATTCTTTGGCTCCCCTTGTGTCGAATCAATAAATTTGGGTTGAATACTCTACCCCCGAAAACTGTTGCGATCCCCGATACTTGTGGGTTATCATAGTGCTACTTGGCATAATTTTAATGTAATTCTTCTTAATTGTGGTATGAATATTCAGATCCGAACGATTCAAGATAAATGTTCATATTGACATAAAAATAATAATACTTCAAGCATACTAACTAAGCAATCATGTCCTCTCAAAATAACATGGCCAAAGAAAGTTCATCCCTACAAAATCACATAGTTTAGTCATGCTCCATTTTCGTCACACAAGAATGCTCTCATCATGCACAACCCCGATGACAAGCCAAGCTATTGTTTCATACTTTAGTAATCTCAAACCTACAAACTTTCACGCAATATATGAGCGCGAGCCATGGATATAGCACTATGGGTGGAATAGAATATGATGATGGGGGTTATGTGGAGAAGACTGATATGTCTCCAACGTATCTATAATTTTTTATTGCTCCATGCTATATTATCTACTGTTTTGAATGTTTATGGGCTTTATTATACACTTTTATATCATTTTTGGGACTAACCTATGAACCCAGAGCCCAGTGCCAGTTTCTGTTTTTACCCTGTTTTAGGGTTTTGAAGAAAAAGGAAAATCAAACGGAGTCCAATGACCTGAAACTCCAGGAACTCAGTTGGAAGGAAAAGAAGCCCCGAAGACGCTGAGGCACGTCGGGGGCTCTACGTAGGAGTCAACGAGGCAGGTGGGCGGGCCACCCCCTGGGCGCTCATCACCCTGGTGGCCCCGTGGCCCCCCCTGACGTACTTCTTCCGCCTATATACTCCATATACCTAAAAACATCCGAACGCACAATAGATCGGGAAGTTCCGTCGCGAGAAGCCTCTGTAGCCACCAAAAACCAATCTAGACCGGCCGTTCCGGGCACCCTGCCGGAGGGGGAAATCCTTCTTCCGGTGGCCATCTTTCATCATCCCCGGTGCCTCCTCCATGACGAGGAGGGAGTCAGTTCTCACCCTCGGGCTGAGGGTATGTACCAGTAGCTATGTGTTTGATCCCTCTCTCTCTCTCGTGTTCTTGATTTGGCAGGATCTTGTTGTATTGCGAGCTTTGCTATTATAGTTGGATCTTATGCTTCTCCTCCCCCTCCACTCTCTTGTAATGGATTGAGTTTTCCCTTTGAAGTTATCATATCGGATTGATTCTTTAAAGATTTGAGAACACTTGATGTATGTCTTGCCGTGGATATCTGTGGTGACAATGGGATATCACGTGATTCACTTGATGTATGTTTTGGTGACCAACTTGCGGGTTTCGCCCATGAACCTATCCATAGGGGTTTTCACACATTTTCGTCGTGATTCTCTAGTAGAAACTTTGGGGCACTCTTTGAGGTCCTTTGTGTTGGTTGAATAGATGAATCTGAGATTGTGTGATGCATATCGTATAATCATACCCACGGATACTTGAGGTGACATTGGAGTATCTAGGTGACATTAGGGTTTTGATTGATTTGTGTCTTAAGGTGTTATTCTAGTACGGACTCTAGGGCTGTTTGTGACATCTATAGGAATAGCCCAACGGATTGATTGGAAAGAATAACTTTGAGGTGGTTTCGTACCCTACCATAATCTCTTCGTTCTTTCTCTGCTATTAGTGACTTTGGAGTGACTCTTTGTTGCATGTTGAGGGATAGTTATGTGATCCAATTATGTTATTATTGTTGAGAGGACTTGCACTAGTGAAAGTATGAACCCTAGGCCTTATTTCCACACATTGCAATACCGTTTACGCTCACTTTTATCATTTGTTACCTTGCTGTTTTTATAATTTCAGATTACAAATACCTTTATCTACCATCCATATACCACTTGTATCACCATCTCTTCGCCGAACTAGTGCACCTACACAATTTACCATTGTATTGGGTGTGTTGGGGACACAAGAGACTCTTTGTTATTTGGTTGCAGGGTTGCTTGAGAGAGACCATCTTCATCCTATGCCTCCTACGGATTGATAAACCTTAGGTCATCCACTTGAGGGAAATTTGCTACTGTCCTACAAACCTCTGCACTTGGAGGCCCAACAACGTCTACAAGAAGAAGGTTGTGTAGTAGACATCAAGCTCTTTTCTGGCGCCGTTGCCGGGGAGGTGAGTGCTTGAAGGTATATCTTTAGATCTTGCAATCGAGTCTTTTAGTTTCTTGTTTTATTACTAGTTTAGTTTATAAAAGAAAATTACAAAAAATGGAATTGAGTTTGTCTCATACGCTTCACCTTTTTAATATCTTTCGTGAGTATGATGGAAAGGATAATTGTGCTCAAGTGCTAGAAGAAGAAATCTATAAAATGTTTGGCACTAAATATTTGAATGATGAGCATGATTGCAATGTTGTTAGTATGAATTCCTTGAATATCCATGATACTAATGATATGCAAAGCCACAAGCTTGGGGAAGCTATGTTTGATGAAGTTGATATTTTTTCCCCAAGTTTTGATGAGCAAATTTATTATGATGAAAGCGTGCCTCCTATTTATGATGATTTTATTGATGAAAGTGGATTTGGAGAGGTCATGACTTTATTTTCTAATGAATCCACTATTTCGGAAGAGGTTCCAATTGATTATGAGAACAAAGTTGCTATCTATGATGATTATTGTGATGACTTGTATGCTCTAAATAATAATGATATCCATGAAACTTGTCATCATGATTTTAGTTTTGAATTGGATTATGCCTCACATGATAATTATTTTGTTGAGTTTGCTCCCACTATTATTCATGAGAAGAATTTTGCTTATGTGGAGAGTAATAAAATTTCTATGCTTGTAGATCATGAAAAGAATGCTTTAGGTGCTGGTTATATTGTTGAATTCGTTCATGATGCTACTGAAAATTATTATGAGGGAGGAATATATGCTTGTAGGAATTGCAATAATATCAAGTTTCCTCTCTATGTGCTTAAAGTATTGAAGTTATGCCTGTTTTACCGTCCTATGCAAGTTGATTCTTGTTCCCACAAGTTGTTTGCTCACAAAATCCCTATGCATAGGAATTATGTTAGAATTAAATGTGCTAGTAATATTCTTCATGATGCTCTCTTTATGTTTCAGTTCTTATCTTTTATGTGAGCATCGTTGAAATCATCATACCTAGCTAGGGGCGTTAAACGATAGCGCTTCTTGGGAGGCAACCCAATTTTATTTTAGTTACTTGCTTTTTGTTCCTGTTTAGTAATAAATAATTCATATAGCCTCTGTTTAGATGTGGTTTTATGTGTTTAATTAGTGTTTGTGCCAAGTAGAACCTTTGGGAAGACTTTGGGAAAGTCTTGTTGATCATGCTGTCAAAAACAGAAACTTTAGCGCTTACGAGAATTGCTGCCATTTTTATTTGGAGAGTGCTATTTAGTTAATTATTTTTGGATATGATTAATAGATAAATTCCTCAGGTCCATCAATTTATTTTAGAATTTTTTGAGTTCCATAAGTATACGTTTGATCCAGATTACTACAGACTGTTCTGTTTTTGACAGATTCTGTTTTTCATGTGTTGTTTACTTATTTTGATGAATCCATGGCTAGTAAAATAATTTATAAACCATATAGAAGTTGGAATAAAGTAGGTTTAACACCAATATAAATAAAGAATGAGTTCATTACAGTACCTTGAAGTGGTGTTTTGCTTTCTTATACTAACGGAGCTTACGAGTTTTCTATTAAGTTTTGTGTTGTGAAGTTTTCAAGTTTTGGGTAAGGATTCGATGGACTATGGAATAAGGAGTGGCAAGATCCTAAGCTTGGGGATGCCCAAGGCACCCCAAGGTAATATTCAAGGACAACCAAGAGCCTAAGCTTGGGGATGCCCCGGAAGGCATCCCCTCCTTCATCTTCGTTCATCGGTAACTTCACTTGGAGCTATATTTTTATTCGCCACATGATATGTGTTTTGCTTGGAGCGTCAATTTATTTTGTTAGGATTTGCTTGCTGTTATTTAGAACAATGTTTTGCATCTTTTATTTCAATAAAAGTGGCATTGATAGCCTTTACTATGCCTATGTTACAAGTATACATGTTGCTGTTTGAAAACAGAAAGTTTACCGTTGTTGCAATAATTCCCTAGAAAAGTCAGAATGTCATAAAATGTTGAAACCTTTTGCATATTAAGCTCTGATAAATTTACTACAGTGGGAATTTTCTTTCATAATTTTTGGAGCTAGGGAAGTATGGATGTTGCAGCATTCTTTACAGGACTATCCTGTTTAGGCAGATTGCTGTTATGTTTGCATTGTCTGCATATGTTTGCTTCTTTAATGATTCTATTTGAGGATAGGACTATTAAATATGCAGAGACATTTAGTATGCGATGTTGAATAATAATTTTAGTGATTTGCCTACAGTAGAGTATGATAAGGTTTTGGCAATGGTTTATACTAACTTATCTCACGAGTCCTTGTTGAGTTTTGTGTGGATGAAGCTTTTGAGATTTAGGGAGACCTTGATATGAGAGGAATTAAGGAGACACAAAAGCTCAAGCTTGGGGATGCCCAAGGCACCCCAAGATAATATTTCAAGAAGTCTCAAGCATCTAAGCTTGGGGATGCCCGGTTGGCATCCCACCTTTCTTCTTCAACAACTATCGGTTAGTATCGGTTGTGAAGGAATATGCCCTAGAGGCAATAATAAAGTTATTATTTATTTCCTTATATCATGATAAATGTTTATTATTCATGCTAGAATTGTATTAACCGGAAACATAATACATGTGTGAATACATAGACAAACAAAGTGTCACTAGTATGCCTCTACTTGACTAGCTCGTTAATCAAAGATGGTTATGTTTCCTAACCATGAACAATGAGTTGTTATTTGATTAACGGGATCACATCATTAAGTGAATGATCTGATTGACATGACCCATTCCATTAGCTTAGCACCCGATCGTTTAGTATGTTGCTATTGCTTTCTTCATGACTTATACATGTTCCTATGACTATGAGATTATGCAACTCCCGTTTGCCGGAGGAACACTTTGTGTGCTACCAAACGTCACAACGTAACTGGGTGATTATAAAGGAGCTCTACAGGTGTCTCCAAAGGTACATGTTGGGTTGGCGTATTTCGAGATTAGGATTTGTCACTCCGATTGTCGGAGAGGTATCTCTGGGCCCTCTCGGTAATGCACATCACTTAAGCCTTGCAAGCATTGCAACTAATGAGTTAGTTGCGGGATGATGTATTACAGAACGAGTAAAGAGACTTGCCGGTAACGAGATTGAACTAGGTATTGGAATACCGACGATCGAATCTCGGGCAAGTAACATACCGATGACAAAGGGAACAACGTATGTTGTTATGCGGTCTGACCGATAAAGATCTTCGTAGAATATGTAGGAGCCAATATGGGCATCCAGGTCCCGCTATTGGTTATTGACCGGAGACATGTCTCGGTCATGTCTACATTGTTCTCGAACCCGTAGGGTCCGCACGCTTAAGGTTACGATGACAGTTATATTATGAGTTTATGCATTTTGATGTACCGAAGTTTGTTCGGAGTCCTGGATGTGATCACGGACATGACAAGGAGTCTCGAAATGGTCAAGACATAAAGATTGATATATTGGAAGCCTATGTTTGGATATCGGAAGTGTTCCGGGTGAAATCGGGATTTTACTGGAGTACCGGGAGGTTACCGGACCCCCCCCCCCCGGGTAGTGGGCCTTAGTGGAAAAGAGAAGGGGCTGCCCAAAGTGGGCCGCACGCCCCTCCCCTCCCTTGGTCCGAATAGGACAAGGAGAGGGGGCCGGCCACCCTCTCTCTTTTCCCCCCTCCGCGAATCCTATTCCAACTAGGATTGGGGGGGGGATCCTACTCCCAGAGGGAGTAGGACTCTCCTGGCGCGCCTCTCCTAGGCCGGCTGCACCCCCCCTTGGTCCTTTATATACTGAGGCAGGGGAACCCCAGAGACACAAGTTGATCCACGTGATCTTATTCTTAGCCGTGTGCGGCGCCCCCTGCCACCATAGTCCTCGATAATATTGTAGCGGTGCTTAGGCGAAGCCCTGCGACAGTAGTGCATCAAGATCGTCACCACGCCGTCGTGCTGATGGAACTCTTCCCCGACACTTTGCTGGATCGGAGTCCGGGGATCGTCATCGAGCTGAACGTGTGCTAGACCTCGGAGGTGCCGTAGTTTCGGTGCTTTATCGGTCGGGCCGTGGAGACGTACGACTACATCAACCAAACACTTCCGTTGTCGATCTACGAGGTACGTAGATCACACTCTCCCCTCGTTGCTATGCATCACATGATCTTGCGTGTGCGTAGGAATTTTTTTGAAATTACTATGTTCCCCAACAGTGGCATCCGAGCCTAGGTTTTATATGTTGCTGTTATATGCACGAGTAGAACACAAGTGAGTTGTGGGCGATATAAGTCATACTGCTTACCAGCATGTCATACTTTGGTTCGGCGGTATTGTTGGACGAAGCGTCCCAGACCGACATTACGCGTACGCTTACGCGAGACCGATTCTCCCGACGTGCTTTGCATAGAGGTGGCTTGCGGGTGACAGTTTCTCCAACTTTAGTTGAACCAAGTGTGGCTACGCCCGGTCCTTGCGAAGGTTAAAACAGCACCAACTTGACAAACTATCGTTGTGGTTTTGATGCGTAGGTAAGATTAGTTCTTGCTTAAGCCCGTAGCAGCCACGTAAAACTTGCAACAACAAAGTAGAGGACGTCTAACTTGTTTTTGCAGGGCATGTTGTGATGTGATATGGTCAAGACATGATGCTGAATTTTATTGTATGAGATGATCATGTTTTGTAACCGAGTTATCGGCAACTGGCAGGAGCCATATGGTTGTCGCTTTATTGTATGCAATGCAATCGCGATGTAATGCTTTACTTTATCACTAAGCGGTAGCGATAGTCGTGGAAGCACAAGCTTGGCGAGACGACCACGATGCTACGATGGAGATCAAGGTGTCACGCCGGTGACGATGGTGATCACGACGGTGCTTCGGAGATGGAGATCACAAGCACAAGATGATGATGGCCATATCATATCACTTATATTGATTGCATGTGATGTTTATCTTTTATGCATCTTATCTTGCTTTGATTGACGGTAGCATTATAAGATGATCTCTCACTAATTATCAAGAAGTGTTCTCCCTGAGTATGCACCGTTGCGAAAGTTCTTCGTGCTGAGACACCACGTGATGATCGGGTGTGATAGGCTCTACGTTCAAATACAACGGGTGCAAAACAGTTGCACACGCGGAATACTCAGGTTATACTTGACGAGCCAAGCATATACAGATATGGCCTCGGAACACGGAGACCGAAAGGTCGAGCGTGAATCATATAGTAGATATGATCAACATAGTGATGTTCACCAATGAAACTACTCCATCTCACGTGATGATCGGACATGGTTTAGTTGATTTGGATCACGTAATCACTTAGAGGATTAGAGGGATGTCTATCTAAGTGGGAGTTCTTTAAGTAAATTAACTGAACTTAAATTTATCATGAAACTTAGTACCTGATAAGTATCTTGCTTGTTTATGCTTGATTGTAGATAGATGGCTCGTGCTGTTGTTCCGTTCCTTGAGAAAGCAAAGTTGAAAGATGATGGTAGCAATTACACGGACTGGGTCCGTAACTTGAGGATTATCCTCATTGCTGCACAGAAGAATTACGTCCTGGAAGCACCGCTGGGTGCCAGGCCTGCTGCTGGAGCAACGCCGGATGTTATGAACGTCTGGCAGAGCAAAGCTGATGACTACTCAATAGTTCAGTGTGCCATGCTTTACGGCTTAGAATCGGGACTTCAACGACGTTTTGAACGTCATGGAGCATATGAGATGTTCCAGGAGTTGAAGTTAATATTTCAAGCAAATGCCCGGATTGAGAGATATGAAGTCTCCAATAAGTTCTATAGCTGTAAGATGGAGGAGAACAGTTCTGTTAGTGAGCATATACTCAAAATGTCTGGGTATAATAATCACTTGATTCAATTGGGAGTTAATCTTCCAGATGATTGCGTCATTGACAGAATTCTCCAATCACTGCCACCAAGCTACAAGAGCTTCGTGATGAACTATAATATGCAAGGGATGAATAAGACTATTCCCGAGCTCTTCGCAATGCTGAAAGCTGCGGAGGTAGAAATCAAGAAGGAGCATCAAGTGTTGATGGTCAACAAGACCACTAGTTTCAAGAAAAAGGGCAAAGGGAAGAAGAAGGGGAACTTCAAAAAGAACGGCAAGCAAGTTGCTACTCAAGAGAAGAAACCCAAACCTGGACCTAAGCCTGAAACTGAGTGCTTCTATTGCAAGCAGACTGGTCACTGGAAGCGGAACTGCCCCAAGTATTTGGCGGATAAGAAGGATGGCAAGGTGAACAAAGGTATATGTGATATACATGTTATTGATGTGTACCTTACTAATGCTCGCAGTAGCACCTGGGTATTTGATACTGGTTCTGTTGCTAATATTTGCAACTCGAAACAGGGACTACGGATTAAGCGAAGATTGGCTAAGGACGAGGTGACGATGCGCGTGGGAAACGGTTCCAAAGTCGATGTGATCGCAGTCGGCACGCTACCTCTACATCTACCTTCGGGATTAATATTAGACCTAAATAATTGTTATTTGGTGCCAGCGTTAAGCATGAACATTATATCTGGATCTTGTTTGATGCGAGACGGTTATTCATTTAAATCTGAGAATAATGGTTGTTCTATTTATATGAGTAATATCTTTTATGGTCATGCACCCTTGAAGAGTGGTCTATTCTTATTGAATCTCGATAGTAGTAACACACATATTCATAATGTTGAAGCCAAAAGATGCAGAGTTGATAATGATAGTGCAACATATTTGTGGCACTGCCGTTTAGGTCATATCGGTGTAAAGCGCATGAAGAAACTCCATACTGATGGACTTTTGGAACCACTTGATTATGAATCACTTGGTACTTGCGAACCGTGCCTCATGGGCAAGATGACCAAAACACCGTTCTCCGGTACTATGGAGAGAGCAACAGATTTGTTGGAAATCATACATACAGATGTATGTGGTCCGATGAATATTGAGGCTCGTGGCGGATATCGTTATTTTCTCGCCTTCACAGATGACTTAAGAAGATATGGGTATATCTACTTAATGAAACATAAGTCTGAAACGTTTGAAAAGTTCAAAGAATTTCAGAGTGAAGTTGAAAATCATCGTAACAAGAAAATAAAGTTTCTACGATCTGATCGTGGAGGAGAATATTTGAGTTACGAGTTTGGTGTACATTTGAAAAATTGTGGAATAGTTTCGCAACTCACGCCACCCGGAACACCACAGCGTAATGGTGTGTCCGAACGTCGTAATCGTACTTTACTAGATATGGTGCGATCTATGATGTCTCTTACTGATTTACCGCTATCGTTTTGGGGATACGCTCTAGAGACGGCCGCATTCACGTTAAATAGGGCACCATCAAAATCCGTTGAGACGACGCCTTATGAACTGTGGTTTGGCAAGAAACCAAAGTTGTCGTTTCTGAAAGTTTGGGGCTGCGATGCTTATGTGAAAAAGCTTCAACCTGATAAGCTCGAACCCAAATCGGAGAAATGTGTCTTCATAGGATATCCAAAGGAGACTATTGGATACACCTTCTATCACAGATCCGAAGGCAAGACTTTTGTTGCTAAATTCGGAAACTTTCTGGAGAAGGAGTTTCTCTCGAAAGAAGTGAGTGGGAGGAAAGTAGAACTTGACGAGGTAACTGTACCTGCTCCCTTATTGGAAAGTAGTACATCACAGAAAACTGTTTCTGTGACACCTACACCAGTTAGTGAGGAAGCTAATGATGATGATCATGAAACTTCAGAACAAGATACTACTGAACCTCGTAGATCAACCAGAGTAAGATCCGCGCCAGAGTGGTACGGTAATCCCGTTCTGGAAGTCATGCTACTAGATCATGATGAACCTACGAACTATGAAGAAGCGATGGTGAGCCCAGATTCCGCAAAATGGCTTGAGGCCATGAAATCTGAGATGGGATCCATGTATGAGAACAAAGTATGGACTTTGGTTGACTTGCCCGATGATCGGCAAGCAATTGAGAATAAATGGATCTTCAAGAAGAAGACTGACGCTGACGGTAATATTACTGTCTACAAAGCTCGACTTGTCGCAAAAGGTTTTCGGCAAGTTCAAGGGATTGACTACGATGAGACCTTCTCACCCGTAGCGATGCTTAAGTCTGTCCGAATCATGTTAGCAATTGCCGCATTTTATGATTATGAAATTTGGCAGATGGATGTCAAAACTGCATTCCTGAATGGATTTCTGGAAGAAGAGTTGTATATGATGCAACCAGAAGGTTTTGTCGATCCAAAGGGAGCTAACAAAGTGTGCAAGCTCCAGCGATCCATTTATGGACTGGTGCAAGCCTCTCGGAGTTGGAATAAACGCTTTGATAGTGTGATCAAAGCATTTGGTTTTATACAGACTTTTGGAGAAGCTTGTATTTACAAGAAAGTGAGTGGGAGCTCTATAGCATTTCTGATATTATATGTAGATGACATATTACTAATTGGGAATGATATAGAATTTCTGGATAGCATAAAGGGATACTTGAATAAGAGTTTTTCAATGAAAGACCTCGGTGAAGCTGCTTACATATTAGGCATTAAGATCTATAGAGATAGATCAAGACGCTTAATTGGACTTTCACAAAGCACATACCTTGACAAAGTTTTGAAGAAGTTCAAAATGGATCAAGCAAAGAAAGGGTTCTTGCCTGTGTTACAAGGTGTGAAGTTGAGTAAGACTCAATGCCCGACCACTGCAGAAGATAGAGAAAATATGAAAGATGTTCCCTATGCTTCAGCCATAGGGTCTATCATGTATGCAATGCTGTGTACCAGACCTGATGTGTGCCTTGCTATAAGTCTAGCAGGGAGGTACCAAAGTAATCCAGGAGTGGATCACTGGACAGCGGTCAAGAACATCCTGAAATACCTGAAAAGGACTAAGGATATGTTTCTCATATATGGAGGTGACAAAGAGCTCATCATAAAAGGTTACGTTGATGCAAGCTTTGACACTGATCCGGACGATTCTAAATCGCAAACCGGATACGTGTTTACATTAAACGGTGGAGCTGTCAGTTGGTGCAGTTCTAAACAAAGCGTTGTAGCGGGATCTACATGTGAAGCGGAGTACATAGCTGCTTCGGAAGCAGCAAATGAAGGAGTCTGGATGAAGGAGTTCATATCCGATCTAGGTGTCATACCTAGTGCATCGGGTCCAATGAAAATCTTTTGTGACAATACTGGTGCAATTGCCTTGGCAAAGGAATCCAGATTTCACAAGAGAACCAAGCACATCAAGAGACGCTTCAATTCCATCCGGGATCTAGTCCAGGTGGGAGACATAGAGATTTGCAAGATACATACGGATCTGAATGTTGCAGACCCGTTGACTAAGCCTCTTCCACGAGCAAAACATGATCAGCACCAAGGCTCCATGGGTGTTAGAATCATTACTGTGTAATCTAGATTATTGACTCTAGTGCAAGTGGGAGACTGAAGGAAATATGCCCTAGAGGCAATAATAAAGTTATTATTTATTTCCTTATATCATGATAAATGTTTATTATTCATGCTAGAATTGTATTAACCGGAAACATAATACATGTGTGAATACATAGACAAACAAAGTGTCACTAGTATGCCTCTACTTGACTAGCTCGTTAATCAAAGATGGTTATGTTTCCTAACCATGAACAATGAGTTGTTATTTGATTAACGGGATCACATCATTAAGTGAATGATCTGATTGACATGACCCATTCCATTAGCTTAGCACCCGATCGTTTAGTATGTTGCTATTGCTTTCTTCATGACTTATACATGTTCCTATGACTATGAGATTATGCAACTCCCGTTTGCCGGAGGAACACTTTGTGTGCTACCAAACGTCACAATGTAACTGGGTGATTATAAAGGAGCTCTACAGGTGTCTCCAAAGGTACATGTTGGGTTGGCGTATTTCGAGATTAGGATTTGTCACTCCGATTGTCGGAGAGGTATCTCTGGGCCCTCTCGGTAATGCACATCACTTAAGCCTTGCAAGCATTGCAACTAATGAGTTAGTTGCGGGATGATGTATTACAGAACGAGTAAAGAGACTTGCCGGTAATGAGATTGAACTAGGTATTGGAATACCGACGATCGAATCTCGGGCAAGTAACATACCGATGACAAAGGGAACAACGTATGTTGTTATGCGGTCTGACCGATAAAGATCTTCATAGAATATGTAGGAGCCAATATGGGCATCCAGGTCCCGCTATTGGTTATTGACCGGAGACATGTCTCGGTCATGTCTACATTGTTCTCGAACCCGTAGGGTCCGCACGCTTAAGGTTACGATGATAGTTATATTATGAGTTTATGCATTTTGATGTACCGAAGTTTGTTCGGAGTCCCGGATGTGATCACGGACATGACGAGGAGTCTCGAAATGGTCGAGACATAAAGATTGATATATTGGAAGCCTATGTTTGGATATCGGAAGTGTTCCGGGTGAAATCGGGATTTTACCGGAGTACCGGGAGGTTACCGGAACCCCCCGGGAGCTATATGGGCCATAGTGGGCCTTAGTGGAAAAGAGAAGGGGCTGCCCAAAGTGGGCCGCACGCCCCTCCCCTCCCTTGGTCCGAATAGGACAAGGAGAGGGGGCCGGCCACCCTCTCTCTTTTCCCCCTCCGCGAATCCTATTCCAACTAGGATTGGGGGGGGGAATCCTACTCCCAGAGGGAGTAGGACTCTCCTGGCGCGCCTCTCCTAGGTCGGCCGCACCCCCCCCCCTCGGTCCTTTATATACTGAGGCAGGGGAACCCCAGAGACACAAGTTGATCCACGTGATCTTATTCTTAGCCGTGTGCGGCGCCCCCTGCCACCATAGTCCTCGATAATATTGTAGCGGTGCTTAGGTGAAGCCCTGCGACAGTAGTGCATCAAGATCGTCATCACGCCGTCGTGCTGACGGAACTCTTCCCCGACACTTTGCTGGATCGGAGTCCGGGGATCGTCATCGAGCTGAACGTGTGCTAGAACTCGGAGGTGCCGTAGTTTCGGTGCTTGATCGGTCGGGCCGTGGAGACGTACGACTACATCAACCAAACGCTTCCATTGTCGATCTACGAGGTACGTAGATCACACTCTCCCCTCATTGCTATGCATCACATGATCTTACGTGTGCATAGGAATTTTTTTGAAATTACTACGTTCCCCAGCAGGGGATGCCCAAGGCACCCCAAGATAATATTTCAAGAAGTCTCAAGCATCTAAACTTGGGGATGCCCCGGTTGGCATCCCACCTTTCTTCTTCAACAACTATCGGTTAGTTTCGGTTGATCCTAAGTTTTTACTTCGTCACATGATGTTTGCCATTCTTAGAATGTCATTTTATTTTTCTTTGCTTGCTGTTTGAATAGAATACCAAGATCTGAAATTATTAAATGTTAGAGAGTCTTGACATAGTTGCATAATTATTCGACTACTCATTGATCTTCACTTATATCTTTCAGAGTAGTTTGTCATTTGCTCTAGTGCTTCACTTATATCTTTTAGAGCATGGTCGTAGTTTTATTTTGAAGAAATAGATGAAGTCTCATGCTTCACTTATATTATTTTGAGAGTCTTAAATAGCATGGTAATTTTCTTAAAATCCTAATATGCTAGGTATCCAAGAATAATAGAATTCTCTTATGAGTGTGTTGAATACTATGAGAAGTTTGATACTTGATAATTATTTTGAGATATGGAGATGGTGATATTAGAGTCATGCTAGTTGAGTGGTTATGAATTTGAGAAATACTTGTGTTGAAGTTTGTGATTCCCGTGGCATGCACGTATGGTGAACCGTTATGTGATGAAGTCAGAGCATGATTTATTTATTGATTGCCTTCCTTATGAGTGGCGGTCGGGGACGAGCGATGGTCTTTTCCTACCAATCTATCCCCCTAGGAGCATGCACGTAATACTTTGCTTTGATAACTTGTAGAGTTTTGCAATAAGTATATGAGTTCTTTATGACTAATGTTGAGTCCATGGATTATACGCATTCTCATCCTTCCACCCTTGCTAGCCTCTCTAGTACCGCGCACCTTTCGCCGATACCATAAACCCACCATTTACCTTTCTCAAAACAGCCACCATACCTACCTATTATGGCATTTCCATAGCCATTCCAAGATATATTGCCACGCAACTTTCCACCGTTCCGTTTATTATGACATGCTTCATCATTGACATTGTATTTGTGGCAAAGCCACCGTTCATAATTCTTTCATACATGTCACTCATGCATCATTGCACATCCCGGTACACTGCCGGAGACATTCATACAGAGTCATATCTTGTTCTAAGTATCAAGTTGTAAGTAAATAAAAGTGTGATGATCATCATTATTAGAGCATTGTCCCAGTGAGGGAAGGATGATGGAGACTATGATTCCCCCATAAGTCGGGATGAGACTCTGGACGAAAATAAATAAAAGAGTCATATCTTGCAAATCAACCCGAGTCTCAGCGGCTACTGGGATCAGCGGTCTTACGTCATCCTTCAGGTGCATTTCGGGTTTTAGACCGATACACACCTTGAGGGCTACTGGCTATCTATCTCGGCAGAGAATAAATTGCAATAATAAAAAATATTGACAAAAAATCGGCCCACAGTCGGAGTGGTGCACCACCTCGGAAGCAGTCTGGCATAAAGCTCGGGCGCTAGTGGCTGGCTCCATAGAGGGCATTTCCGGCATTAAGCTTGGCTAAACTCCTTCAACTTTTTTGAACCAAGGTGATATGACACCTCGGATATAGTCCGGCGTTGGAGCTCGGATACAGTCTGGCGTTGGAGCTTGGACATAGTCCAGCGTTGGAGCTCGGATACATTCCGGCGTTGGAGCTTGGAAGCGGTCCGGCATTGGTGCTCGGCCACAAAAGATACCTCGAATACAGTCCGGCGTTAGAGCTCGGACGCAAGAGGACACTGCCTCCCGGGAACAACTTGAAACCCGAGGTGTGGCATAAAAATTATAAGGCATTGATAAAGGCCGGAAACTTAAAGGGGCTCCTCGGATACCCGACGTGTAAACTCGCCGAATGCATTTCGGCGATCCTCAAGATCGAAGATGAGAAGATTTGTTGAACCAGTTTTCAAGACCGTCAACCAAAGATGAAGAACAGTTCGGAAGAATCGAGGAGCATCCCTAACTTGAAGACCGGTTCAGGGGGCTACTGATGGTGTCCTGGACTAGGGGGTACTCACCATGTCGTCTCCCGGTCTGTTAGATTGGGCCGAGGACCCCCATGGCCGTATACTCATGGGCCAGTTTGGACAACTGCCACATACATGGAAGATTCCACAAGACTTGGTGATCAAGACAAGGACTCCTCCCCACTGGCGTATTCGGCTAGGACTCTTGTTATCCTAGGCCTCTGGTGCATTATATAAACCGAGGTCAGGCTAGTTGATAGATCAGATACAAACAATCATACCATAGGCTAGCTTCTAGGGTTTAGCCTCTCCGATCTCGTTGTAGATCTACTCTTGTACTACCCATATCATCAATATTAATCAAGCAGGACGTAGGGTTTTACCTCCATCAAGAGGGCCCGAACCTGGGTAAAACATTGTGTCCCCTGCCTCCTGTTACCATCCGCCTTAGACGCACAGTTCGGGACCCCTAACCGAGATCCGCCGGTTTTGACACCGACATTGGTGCTTTCATTGAGAGTTCCGCTGTGTGATCAGCAAAAGGATCGATGGCTCGTCTGGAGGTTAACTGCGATGCCGGCATCTTCGTCGCCAGCTCGACTGGTCACCTTGGCTCGACCGAGGACCGTGCTCCATCTCTGATCGTCATGTTTGGACGAGGGCCTTCATCAAAATCAACTCCGATCTCCATCAAGATCATGGAGGAATTATCCATGGAGCTCAGGGGCTCAACGTCAACATTGCCCTCAGGCGACCATGCTGTTTTTCCAAACAGCAAACTTGTATCCGCTGCCACCATCTATGAGAGCATCGCTTTGACGATCCCTTTGGTGGAATTGTGCGGAATTGAGTCTACAACAACCCTGGAAAATTTTGTCGAGTTCCGATGGAGGAATCTTTGAAAATCTACGTTCTACCGGAGCCCTGTCAAATCTAGACGGGAATCTGGATGAGTTTAGGGCGTGGTCTCCAGAGCCCAGCTCGGAGGTCCTTTGGAAGATCCAACCATTCATCTACTGCAGAAATCCCATATCTATCACCCCTCCAAATTTCAGCTTGATCCAATGGTTCAAACTCTGGGAAACTTCCGATGAGTGGACCAATTTTTGGATCTGTTTTCTGCGCGAATACGGATCTGACCCGAATTCATGTTTATTTTATAAACGTGATATTGGACAACCTTTTTTAAGGAATTTTCTTCTATGGTATTGTGCGTTGTTTTTAAACACGTACCCATAAAATTTTAAGCCTCCTTCGAGGTAATCTTCACCATCACGTTGGTGTCAAACTAGTCCGACGGTATTGCTCCATGGCTGCCGACCCGCGGTAGACACGTCGCCGCTTTATTGAGCCGAGCTCAATTCCTTCGATCATCATCTCGGCAAGCCGAATAAGAGTTCGGCATCGCAAAGGATAAATCATCACCAACATCACCGCCCCACGGATTACACGGAGCGGGAACACAAGCATCGCCGCATGGTCACTTTATCAAACCAGCATTGTTCGCGTCACAAGTTACGACCTGCGTCGGCATGGCCGCACTGTTGCTTCTTCAAGCCGATGTTCATCACGCCGAACTGCTTCAACACCTCGGCTGACATGGCAGATGCAATGTCTCCTTACCGACCTGCTCCATCTCCTCGGCTAGACCATCTCTTCATCAACTTACTTCGGAGACTTTGGCGTCACCAGCCGACCAGCTTCATCGCATTAGCTGGACCACGGGCTTTTCCTCGGCGAGCCAACCTTTGCTAGCATCGCCAGGCCATCGCTTTATCACCCATCAGGCAATGGATGTGCAGATCGATTCCCGATTTTGGGAGTCGCTTTTCTTCGGATTGGTACAACAAATAAACCAGGTGCTATTAATCCTAGTATTTTTTGCTTGTTTGGGTTTATTTTTCCCAAGAAATTATTACTCTGCTTTGTCCATCATTTGTACACAGGTCTATCAAATGATGGCCGCATTAATGACGGTCGCGTGGTGGTTCGGTCAGTTTCCATACATAGTCCGGCGAATGCCGCATCCGGAACTCGGACCGACCTGTGAATTCAGGCTTTGCCATGCCTTTACCGCATCACGCCGATGTCCTGCATCGATATTGACTTTGGCGCCAGGCCATATTTCTTTTATTACTCACTTTTCATAAATTATTTATTATGCAACGATTTTTTTAATTATTATTATTACTATTATCTCCGGTTTGCACTATATTTTGTGCACGGGAAAATGATCCGGGAACTTCGGCATCACTCTGCCGGTCTGCATTGACCGTGCTATGTCACCACTTCGGCGTGTCGAGCTCTCCGCTCCGCCACCTCGGGACCGGCTTGGGGGATGGAACCTTGTGCCGCATCAAGCTCGAACCGCGTCATCAATGCCGAACACACTAAACAGCTAAGTCGCTTTCATGCTCAAAGTTTTAATTTTTAACTTGTGTTCGGTTCGACCAAGCATTATACTTTTTTGGAAAAAAGTTGCTTGTAAAAAATTTCCTTGTCCAAACTTTGTGACACGCATATTCAAATACTCCGTTTATTTGGGGGCTTCCTTTATGAAGCTTTTCCTCTTGCATATGATTATACATGTATGACTTAAGCGATTTGCAAGCTGGGTTGCCTGGCTCCTGTGCTTACCCCTACGTTCCCGATTGTTCGGCTAGGGCGTAAAGGGAGCACCTCTGCGATTGTCACGACCGGGTCCTCCGAGCTCTGACCTCAGACTGGGTGAAGCCGAAAGCTAGCGCTCTTATTGTTTTCAATCATGGTCGGCACACAACGGAACTCATGAGTACAAAAAATCTATTGCACAAGTCTCATAGTAATAATGAGCACCGAAGAAAGGTATCTGTGGGGGTACTATTTTCTTCGAAGATGCTTCTTACACTTCATCTGTAATATAGCATAAGTTCCCTGAGCGCGCTTTGTCTGTTACAGCCTTATGGCCCGGTTGCCTGGTTATCAGAAACACTGTCGATATTCTCGACAGGTGGAGTACATAACACTTTTCGGTCCTTGACCGAAGAGGGAGAAGCTGACGGTCGGTTAAGACGCGTTTAAAGTTCGGTCAAACAAAGATATGATATTAGTACTTTGGTACATACAATCATTATACATAAAATTGTTTTACCCAAGTCACTTGGGGGCTCTTAAATTTATATGAGCCGTTTTATAATAAGTGTTCTTCTTCTTAGTCGTTGCAAAGTTTTTATTACTATTATTATTTATCACTCCTTTTCTCGACACGAGTGTGTGGTCACTAGCCGAGGAGCCTAATTTCTCTCTCAAAGCCGCTAGAGTTTAGTTTGCTAAACTGGCCTAATGAGAAGTACTCCGCCTTCAAGATAGGAGGTTGAAGCCGTAGGCTGACCCACTCGAAGTCTTGAGATAGGATGTGTCATGTTAAAGCACGACAGAAGCACTTTTTGTTCTAAAGTCCAATTTCCGGATTGGCACCGAACACTTGATCTTGTTCGGACGTCACATTTTTACTGACGTTTTTTTGGTTTTCCAAGCTTTTGGCACATTTAAACTATTTGTGTATTTTCAGCACAAGTCTTGCAGTGCAACGCCGGACACCTTTAGAGATTCGGCAAAAACATTCTCGGATATTGCTATATATGCATCGGTTTCGAATTGTGTCTTCGGTCAATAGTTGGGTTGCCCGGCCCCTGCACTTGCTTCCTAGGTTACGCTTTGTTCGGCTAGGCGTGCAAAGGGAGAACCACTACGATTGTGCTTCCAGCTTACATGTTAAGCACCTCAGTGGAGAAAGCCGAAAACTGACTATCACAATAAGCGTAAACTAGCTAGTGATCCAATGACTGTGTTAAATGATGAGCCATTCATAACAATGGCCGAAGTGTTTACGGCTTGACCTCGACTGTCGCCGAACACTACTGGGGGCTAGTAACTAGCCTCCCAAACTAAATCCTCAATATTTTGCTCTTACATTAGAGCTGAGGTTTCATGATCATGCTTAGCATGACAACCCAAAGAAAGGAACTGATAGCGGGACTATTTTCTTTGGAAGACTTTTCTTATATTAAACAATAATATAACATATCTCTCTGCGTACCTTTGTTTATAAAACCGTATGGCCAGATTGCCTTGTTTGTCGTAAATCTTTGCCCTCATAAAGGCTTTATAAAGTAGGACAAACACTCCCCGGCTTCTGGCCGAGGAGGTTGAAGCCGATGGTCGGTTAACAAAGTTTTGTACAATGCGGATCCGAGCATTAATGACGTAAAGTACTTGGATACATAGAGTCATTACACATAATTTGTGATTTTACTATGGATATCGATCCTTAATTCGGCCACCCATGCCCGCATTAAGGCTCGGGGGCTACTAGGCTTCGGGCTTATTATTTACAAATATTAAAGGGGCACATCAATCCCCTAATCTGGTGTTGCCACCCGACCAGTGTCTCGGGGGCTACTGCATTGCCTTTTCAATGTAGAAAATTTTAAGTGCAATACAGTTGCCGAGGAGATTTTGATCCTCGGGTTGGTCGACCGCACCCAACCTGAGTCTCGAGGATTAAGCATGCCGCTTTTTGTGTCCCGAAGTATTCTGCCGAGCTAGGACTTGATCCTCAGGCCGATTTTGCAAATCAACCTGAGTCTCAGCGGCTACTGGGATCAGCGGTCTTACGCCATCCTTCAGGTGCATCTCGGCTTTTAGACCGATACACACCTTGAGGGCTACTAGCTATCTATCTTGGCAGAGAATAAATTGCAATAATAAAAAATATTGACAAAAAATCGGCCCACAGTCGGGGTGGTGCACCACCTCGGAAGCAGTCCGGCATAAAGCTCGGGCGCTAGTGGCTTGCTCCATAGAGGGCATTTCCGGCATTAAGCTTGGCTAAACTCCTTCAACTTTTTTGAACCAACGTGATATGACACCTCAGATATAGTCCGACGTTGGAGCTCGGATACAGTCCGGTGTTGAAGCTTGGACATAGTCCGGCGTTGGAGCTCGGAAGCGGTCCGGCATTGGTGCTCGGCCGCAAAAGATACCTCGAATACAGTCCGGCGTTAGAGCTCGGACGCAAGAGGACACTGCCTCTCGGGAACAACTTCAAACCCGAGGTGTGGCATAAAAATAACAAGGCATTGATAAAGGCCAGAAACTTAAAGGGGCTCCTCGGATACCTGACGTGTAAACTCGCCGAATGCATTTCGGCGATCCTCAAGATCGAAGATGAGAAGATTTGTTGAACCAGTTTTCAAGACCGTCAACTGAAGATGAAGAATAGTTCGGAAGAATCGAGGAGCGTCCCTAACTTGAAGACCGGTTCAGGGGGCTACTGACGGTGTCCTGGACTAGGGGGTACTCACCACGTCGTCTCCCGATCCGTTAGATTGGGCCGAGGACCCCCATGGCCATATACTCATGGGCCAGTTCGGACAACTGCCGCATACATGGAAGATTCCACAAGACTTGGTGATCAAGACAAGGACTCCTCCCCACCGGCGTATTCGGCTAGGACTCTTGTTATCCTAGGCCTCTGGTGCATTATATAAACCGAGGCCAGGCTAGTCGATAGATCAGATACAAACAATCATACCATAGGCTAGCTTCTAGGGTTTAGCCTCTCCGATCTCGTGGTAGATCTACTCTTGTACTACCCATATCATCAATATTAATCAAGCAGGACGTAGGGTTTTACCTCCATCAAGAGGGCCTGAACCTGGGTAAAACATCGTGTCCCCTGCTTCCTGTTACCATCCGCCTTAGACGCACAGTTCGGGACCCTCTACCTGAGATCCACCGGTTTTGACACCGACACACACCCACTAGTTTCTTTTGTTGAGCTTTCTTACACTTATAGCTCTAGTGCATCCGTTGCATGGAAATCCCTACTCACTCACATTGATATCTATTTATGGGCATCTCCATAGCCCATTGATACGCCTAGTCGATGTGAGACTATCTTCTCCCTTTTTGTCTTCTCCACAACCACCATTCTATTCCACCTATAGTGTTATATCCATGGCTCACGCTCATATATTGCGTGAAGATTGAAAAAGTTTGAGAACATCAAAAGTATGAAACAATTGCTTGGCTTGTCATCGGGGTTGTGCATGATTTAAATATTTTATGTGGTGAAGATGGAGAATAGCCAGACTATATGATTTTGTAGGGATAACTTTCTTTGGTCATGTTATTTTGAGAAGACATGATTGCTTAGTTAGTATGCTTGAAGTATTATTATTTCTATGTCAATATGAACTTTTTTCTTGAATCTTGTGGATCTGAATATTCATACCACAATTAAGAAGAATCACATTGAAATTATGCCAAGTAGCACTCCACATCAAAAATTCTGTTTTTATCATTTACCTACTCGAGGACGAATAGGAATTAAGCTTGGAGATGCTGATATGTCTCCAACGTATCTATAATTTTTGATTGCTCCATGCTATATTATCTACTATTTTGAATGTTTATGGGCTTTATTATACACTTTTATACCATTTTTGGGACTAACCTATTAACCTAGAGCCCAGTGCCAGTTTCTGTTTTTACCCTGTTTTAGGGTTTCGAAGAAAAGGAAAATCAAACGGAGTCCCATTGACCTGAAACTTAACGGAACTCATTTTTGGAAGGAAAGAAGCACAGAAGATTTGGAGTGCACGTCGGGGGCTCTACGAGGAGGTCACGAGGCAGGGGGCGCGCCCACCCCCCTGGGCGCGCCCTCCACCCTCGTGGGCTCCTCGTGGCCCCCTTGACGTACTTCTTCTGCCTATATATCTCCATATACCCTAAAAACATCTGAACGCACAATAGATCGGGAGTTCCGCCGCCAGAAGCCTCTGTAGCCACCAAAAACCAATCTAGACCCGTTCTGGCACCCTGCCGGAGGGGGAATCCTTCTCCGGTGGCCATCTTCATCATCCCGGTGCTCTCCATGACGAGGAGGGAGTAGTTCTCCCTCGGGGCTGAGGGTATGTACCGATAGCTATGTGTTTGATCTCTCTCTCATGTTCTTGATTTGGCACGATCTTGATGTATCGCGAGCTTTGCTATTATAGTTGGATCTTATGTTTCTCCTCCACCTCTACTCTCTTGTAATGGATTGAGTTTTCCCTTTGAAGTTATCTTATCGGATTGAGTCTTTAAAGATTTGAGAACACTTGATGTATGTCTTGCCGTGGATATCTGTGGTGACAATGGTGTTGGAAATATGCCCTAGAGGCAATAACAAATTAGTTATTATTATATTTCCTTGTTCATGATAATCGTTTATTATCCATGCTAGAATTGTATTGATAGGAAACTCAGATACATGTGTGGATACATAGACAACACCATGTCCCTAGTAAGCCTCTAGTTGACTAGCTCGTTGATCAATAGATGGTTACAGTTTCCTGACCATGGACATTGGATGTCATTGATAACGGGATCACATCATTAGGAGAATGATGTGATGGACAAAGACCCAATCCTAAGCCTAGCACAAGATCATGTAGTTCGTATGCTAAAGCTTTTCTAATGTCAAGTATCATTTCCTTAGACCATGAGATTGTGCAACTCCCGGATACCGTAGGAATGCTTTGGGTGTGCCAAACGTCACAACGTAACTGGGTGGCTATAAAGGTACACTACAGGTATCTCCGAAAGTGTCTGTTGGGTTGGCACGAATCGAGACTGGGATTTGTCACTCCGTGTAAACGGAGAGGTATCTCTGGGCCCACTCGGTAGGACATCATCATAATGTGCACAATGTGATCAAGGAGTTGATCACGGGATGATGTGTTACGGAACGAGTAAAGAGACTTGCCAGTAACGAGATTGAACAAGGTATCGGGATACCGACGATCGAATCTCGGGCAAGTATCGTACCGCTAGACAAAGGGAATTGTATACGGGATTGATTAAGTCCTCGACATCATGGTTCATCCGATGAGATCATCGTGGAACATGTGGGAGCCAACATGGGTATCCAGATCCCGCTGTTGGTTATTGACCAGAGGACGTCTCGGTCATGTCTGCATGGTTCCCGAACCCGTAGGGTCTACACACTTAAGGTTCGGTGACGCTAGGGTTATAGAGATATTAGTATGCGGTAACCCGAAAGTTGTTCGGAGTCCCGGATGAGATCCTGGACGTCACGAGGAGTTCCGAAATGGTCCGGAGGTAAAGAATTATATATAGGAAGTGCTATTTCGGCCATCGGGACAAGTTTCGGGGTCACCGGTATTGTACCGGGTCCACCGGAAGGGTCCCGGGGGTCCACCGGGTGGGGCCACCCACCCCGGGGGCCACATGGGCTGTAGGGGTGTGCGCCTTGGCCTATATGGGCCAAGGGCACCAGCCCCAAGAGGCCCATGCGCCAAGAGATAAGGAAAGGAAGAGTCCTAAAGGGGGAAGGCACCTCCGAGGTGCCTTGGGGAGGATGGACTCCTCCCTGGCCGCACCCTTCCTTGGAGGAAGGGCCAAGGCTGCGCCCCCCCTCTCCCTTGGCCCTATATATAGTGGGGGGAAGGGAGGGCAACCATACCTAAGCCCTGGCGCCTCCCTCTCCCTCCCATGACACATCTCCCTCCTCCCGCAGCGCTTGGCGAAGCCCTGTTGGAATCCCGCTACTTCCACCACCACGCCGTCGTGCTGCTGGATCTCCATCAACCTCTCCTCCCCCCTTGCTGGATCAAGAAGGAGGAGACGTCGCTGCTCCGTACGTGTGTTGAACGCGGAGGTGCCGTCCGTTCGGCGCTAGGATCATCGGTGATTTGGATCACGACGAGTACGACTCCATCAACCCCGTTCTCTTGAACGCTTCCGCGCGCGATCTACAAGGGTATGTAGATCCACTCCTCCCTCGTTGCTAGATGACTCCATAGATTGATCTTGGTGACACGTAGGAAAATTTTGAATTATTGCTACGTTCCCCAACAGTGGCATCATGAGCTAGGTCTATGCGTAGTTTCTATGCACGAGTAGAACACAAAGTAGTTGTGGGCGTTGATTTTGTTCAATATGCTTACCGTTACTAGTCCAATCTTGATTCGGTGGCATTGTGGGATGAAGCGGCCCGGACCGACCTTACACGTACTCTTACGTGAGACTGGTTCCACCGACTGACATGCACTAGTTGCATAAGGTGGCTAGCGGGTGTCTGTCTCTCCCACTTTAGTCGGATCGGATTCGATGAAAAGGGTCCTTATGAAGGGTAAATAGCAATTGGCATATCACGTTGTGGTTTTTGCGTAGGTAAGAAACGTTCTTGCTAGAAACCCATAGCAGCCACGTAAAACATGCAAACAACAATTAGAGGACGTCTAACTTGTTTTTGCAGGGTATGCTATGTGATGTGATATGGCCAAAGGATGTGATGAATGATATATGTGATGTATGAGATGATCATGTTCTTGTAATAGGAATCACGACTTGCATGTCGATGAGTATGACAACCGGCAGGAGCCATAGGAGTTGTCTTATTTATTTATGACCTGCGTGTCAACATAAACGTCATGTAATTACTTTACTTTATTGCTAACCGTTAGCTGTAGTAGTAGAAGTAATAGTTGACGAGACAACTTCATGAAGACACGATGATGGAGATCATGATGATGGAGATCATGGTGTCATGCCGGTGACGATGATGATCATGGAGCCCCGAAGATGGAGATCAAAAGGAGCAATATGATATTGGCCATATCATGTCACTATTTGATTGCATGTGATGTTTATCATGTTTATACATCTTATTTGCTTAGAACGACGGTAGTAAATAAGATGATCCCTCATTAAAATTTCAAGAAAGTGTTCCCCCTAACTGTGCACCGTTGTGAAAGTTCGTCGTTTCGAAGCACCACGTGATGATCGGGTGTATAGATTCTTACGTTCGAATACAACGGGTGTTGACGAGCCTAGCATGTACAGACATGGCCTCGGAACACATGCGAAACACTTAGGTTAACTTGACGAGCCTAGCATGTACAGACATGGCCTCGGAACACAAGAGACCGAAAGGTCGAGCATGAGTCGTATGGTAGATACGATCAACATGAAGATGTTCACCGATGTTGACTAGTCCGTCTCACGTGATGATCGGACACGGCCTAGTTGACTCGGATCATGTAATCACTTAGATGACTAGAGGGATGTCTATCTGAGTGGGAGTTCATAAGATGAACTTAATTATCCTGAACATAGTCAAAAGGTCTTCGCAAATTATGTCGTAGCTCGCGCTTCAGTTCTACTGTTTAGATATGTTCCTAGAGAAAATTTAGTTGAAAGTTGATAGTAGTAATTATGCGGACTAGGTCCGTAAACTGAGGATTGTCCTCATTGCTTCATAGAAGGCTTATGTCCTTAATGCACCGCTCAGTGTGCTGAACCTCGAACGTTGTCTGTGGATGTTGCGAACATCTGACATACACATTTTGATAACTACGTGATAGTTCAGTTAAACGGTTTAGAGTTGAGGCACCGAAGACGTTTTGAAACGTCGCGAAACATATGAGATGTTTCGAGGGCTGAAATTGGGATTTCAGGCTCGTGCCCACGTCAAGAGGTATAAGACCTCCGACGATTTTCTTAGCCTGCAAACTAAGGGAGAAAAGCTCAATTGTTGAGCTTGTGCTCAGATTGTCTGAGTACAACAATCGCTTGAATCAAGTGGGAGTTGATCTTCCAGATGAAATAGTGATGGTTCTCCGAAGTCATTACCACCAAGCTGCTAGAGCTTCGTGATGAACTATAATATATCAGGGACATATATGATGATCCTTGAGATATTCGCGATGTTTGACACCACAAAAGTAGAAATCAAGAAGGAGCATCAATTGTTGATGGTTGTGAAACCACTAGTTTCAAGAAGGGCAAGGGCAAAAAGGGATGCTTCATGAAACGGCAAATCAGCTGCTGCTCTAGTGAAGAAACCCAAGGTTGAACCCAAACCCGAGACTAAGTGCTTCTGTAATAAGGGGAACAGCCACTGGAGCAGAATTACCCTAGATACTTGGTAGATGAGAAGGCTGTCAATAGAAGTATATTGGATATACATTATGTTAATGTGTACTTTACTAGTACTCCTAGTAGCACCAGGGTATTAGATACCGGTTCGGTTACTAAGTGTTAGTAACTCGAAACAAAAGCTATGGAATAAACGGAGACTAGCTAAAGGTGAGATGACGATATGTGTTGGAAGTATTTCCAAGGTTGGTCAAATATCATACGCTCCCTCTACCATCGAGATTGGTGTTTGCGTTGAGCATAGACATGATTGGATTATGTCTATCGCAATACGGTTATTCATTTAAGGAGAATAATGGTTACTCTGTTTATTTGAATAATACCTTCAATGGTCTTACACCTAAAATGAATGGTTTATTGAATCTCGATCGTAGTGATACACATGTTCATGCCAAAAGATAGTAATGATAGTACCACCTACTTGTGGCACTGCCACGTAAGTCATATCGGTATAAAACGCATGAAGAAGCTCCATGTTGATGGATCTTTGGGCTCACTCGTTTTTGAAAAGTTTGAGACATGCGAACCATGTCTATTGGTGTATATGCATGAAGAAACTCCATGCAAATGGACCGTTTGGACTCACTTGATTTTGAATCACTTGAGACATGCAAATCATACCACATGGGCAAGATGACTGAAAGCCTCATTTTCAGTAAAATGGAACTAGAAAGCAACTTGTTGGAAGTAATACATTTTGATGTGTGCAGTCCAATGAGTGCTGAGGCATGTAGTGGATATCGTTATGTTCTTACTTCACAGATGATTTGAGTAGATGTTGAGTATATTTACTTGATGAATCACGAGTCTGAATTATTGAAAGGTTCAAGTAATTTCAGGGTGAAGTTGAAAGATCGTCGTGACAAGAGGATAAAATATCTATGATATGATCATAGAGATGAATATCTGAATTACGAGTTTGGCACAGAATTAAGACATTGTGGAAATTGTTTCACAACTAATACAGCCTGGAACACCATAGTGTGATGGTGTGTCCGAACATCATAACTGCACCCTATTGGATATGATGCATACCATGATGTCTCTTATCGAATTACCACGATAGTTTATGGGTTAGGCATTAGAGACAACCACATTCACTTTAAATAGGGCACCACGTAATTCCGATGAGATGACACCGTATGAACTATGGTTTAGAGAAACCTAAGCTGTCATTTCTTAAAAGTTTGGGGCTGCGACGCTTATGTGAAAAGTTTCAGGCTGATAAGCTCGAACCCAAAGCGGATAAATGCATCTTCATAGGACACCCAAAACAGTTGGGTATACCTCCTGTCTCAGATTCGAAAGCAATAAGGGATTGTTTCTAGAATCGGGTCCTTTCTCGAGGAAAAGTTTCTCTCGAAAGAATTGAGTGGGAGGATGGTGGAGACTTGATGAGGTTATTGAACCGTCTCTTCAACTAGTGTGTGGCAGGGCACAGGAAGTTGTTCCTGTGGCACCTACACCAATTGAAGTGGAAGCTTATGATAGTGATCATGAAACTTCAGATCAAGTCACTACCAAACCTCGTGGGATGACAAGGATGCGTACTACTTCAGAGTGGTACGTAATCCTGTCTTGGAAGTCATGTTGCTAGACAACAATGAACCTACGAGCCATGGAGAAGCGATGGTGGGCCCGGATTCCGATAAATGGCTCGAGGCCATAAAATCCGAGAGAGGATCCATGTATGAAAACAAAGTGTAGACTTTGGAAGAACTACTTGATGGTCGTAAGGCTGTTAGGTACATATGGATTTTAAAAGGAAGACGGACAATGATGGTAAGTATCACCATTAAGAAAGCTCGACTTGTCGTTAAGATGTTTTCCGACAAGTTCAAGGAGTTGACTACGATGAGACTTTCTCACTCGTAGCGATGCTAAGAGTCTGTTGGAATTATATTAGCGATTACTGCATTATTTATGAAATCTTGCAGATAGGATGTCAAAACATTGTTTCCTCGACGATTTTCTTGAGGAAAGGTTGTATGTGATACAACCGGAAGGTTTTGTCAATCCTGAAAGATGCTAATAAGTATGCAAAGCTCCAGCAATCCTTCTAAGGACTGGAGTAAGCATCTCGGAGTTGGAATGTATGCTTTGATGAGATGATCAAAGATTTTGGGTTTATACAAAGTTTATGAGAAACTTGTATTTCCAAAGAAGTGAGTGGGAGCACTATAGAATTTCTGATGAATATATGTTGTTGACATATTGTTGATCAGAAATGACGTAGAATTTCTGGAAAGCATATAGGGTTATTTGGAAAGTGTTTTTCAATGGAAAGCCTGGATTAAGCTACTTGAACATTGAGCATCAAGATCTATAAGGATAGATCAAAACGCTTAATGGTACTTTCAAATGAGCACATACCTTGACATGATCTTGAAGGTGTTCAAGATGGATCAGTCAAAGAAGGAGTTCTTGCCTGAGTTGTAAGGTATGAAGTTAAGACTTAAAGCTCGACCACGGCAGAATAGAGAGAAAGGACAAAGGTCGTCCCCTATGCTTAAGACATAGGCCCTACAGTATGCTATGATGTGTACCGCACCTGAAATGTGCCTTGCCATGAGTCAGTCAAGGGGTACAAGAGTGATCCAAGAATGGATCACAAGACAGCGGTCAAAGTTATCCTTAGTAACTAGTGGACTAAGGAATTTTCTCGATTATGGAGGTGGTAAAAGAGTTCGTCGTAAAGGGTTACGCCGATGCAAACTTTGACACTAATCCAGATTATTCTGAGTAGTAAACTGGATTCGTATAGTAGAACAGTTATTTGGAATAGCTCCAAATGTAGCATAGTAGCTGCATCTACAAGATGACATAGAGATTTGCGAAGTACATACGGATCTGAAAGATTCAGACCCGTTGACTATAACATCTCTCACAAGCATAACATGATCAAACCCAGAACTCATCGAGTGTTAATCACATGGTAATGTGAACTAGATTATTGACTCTAGTAAACTCTTTGGGTGTTAGTCACATGGGGATGTGACCTTGAGTGTTAATCACATATCGATGTGAACTGGATTATTGACTCTAGTCCAAGTGGGAGACTGTTGGAAATATGCCCTAGAGGCAATAATAAATTAGTTATTATTATATTTCCTTGTTCATGATAATCGTTTATTATCCATGCTAGAATTGTATTGATAGGAAACTCAGATACATGTGTGGATACATAGACAACACCATGTCCCTAGTAAGCCTCTAGTTGACTAGCTCGTTGATCAATAGATGGTTACGGTTTCCTGACCATGGACATTGGATGTCATTGATAACGGGATCACATCATTAGGAGAATGATGTGATGGACAAGACCCAATCCTAAGCCTAGCACAAGATCATGTAGTTCGTATGCTAAAGCTTTTCTAATGTCAAGTATCATTTCCTTAGACCATGAGATTGTGCAACTCCCGGATACCGTAGGAGTGCTTTGGGTGTGCCAAACGTCACAACGTAACTGGGTGGCTATAAAGGTACACTACAGGTATCTCCGAAAGTGTCTGTTGGGTTGGCACGAATCGAGACTGGGATTTGTCACTCCGTGTAAACGGAGAGGTATCTCTGGGCCCACTCGGTAGGACATCATCATAATGTGCACAATGTGATCAAGGAGTTGATCACGGGATGATGTGTTACGGAACGAGTAAAGAGACTTGCCGGTAACGAGATTGAACAAGGTATCGGGATACCGACGATCGAATCTCGGGCAAGTATCGTACCGCTAGACAAAGGGAATTGTATACGGGATTGATTGAAGTCCTCGACATCGTGGTTCATCCGATGAGATCATCGTGGAACATGTGGGAGCCAACATGGGTATCCAGATCCCGCTGTTGGTTATTGACCGGAGAGTCGTCTCGGTCATGTCTGCATGTTCCCGAACCCGTAGGGTCTACACACTTAAGGTTCGGTGACGCTAGGGTTATAGAGATATTAGTATGCAGTAACCCGAAAGTTGTTCGGAGTCCCGGATGAGATCCTGGACGTCACGAGGAGTTCCAGAATGGTCCGGAGGTAAAGAATTATATATAGGAAGTGCTATTTCGGCCATCGGGACAAGTTTCGGGGTCACTGGTATTGTACCGGGACCACCGGGTGGGGCCACCCACCCCGGGGGGCCACATGGGCTGTAGGGGTGTGCGCCTTGGCCTATATGGGCCAAGGGCACCAGCCCCAAGAGGCCCATGCGCCAAGAGATAAGGAAAGGAAGAGTCCTAAAGGGGGAAGGCACCTCCGAGGTGCCTTGGGGAGGATGGACTCCTCCCTGGCTGCACCCTTCCTTGGAGGAAGGGCCAAGGCTGCGCCCCCCCCCTCTCCCTTGGCCCTATATATAGTGGGGGGAAGGGAGGGCAACCATACCTAAGCCCTGGCGCCTCCCTCTCCCTCCCATGACACATCTCCCTCCTCCCGCAGCGCTTGGCGAAGCCCTGTTGGAATCCCGCTACTTCCACCACGCCGTCGTGCTGCTGGATCTCCATCAACCTCTCCTCCCCCCTTGCTGGATCAAGAAGGAGGAGACGTCGCTGCTCCGTACGTGTGTTGAACGCGGAGGTGCCGTCCGTTCGGTGCTAGGATCATCGGTGATTTGGATCACGACGAGTACGACTCCATCAACCCCGTTCTCTTGAACGCTTCCGCGCGCGATCTACAAGGGTATGTAGATCCACTCCTCCCTCGTTGCTAGATGACTCCATAGATTGATCTTGGTGATACGGAGAAAATTTTGAATTATTGCTACGTTCCCCAACAAATGGGATATCACGTGATTCACTTGATGTATGTTTTGGTGACCAACTTGCGGGTTCTGCCCATGAACCTATGCATAGGGGTTGGCACACATTTTCATCATGATTCTCTGGTAGAAACTTTGGGGCACTCTTTGAGGTCCTTTGTGTTGGTTGAAAAGATGAATCAGAGATTGTGTGATGCATATCGTATAATCATACCCACGGATACTTGAGGTGACATTGGAGTATCTAGGTGACATTAGGGTTTTGATTGATTTGTTTCTTAAGGTGTTATTCTAATACGAACTCTAGGGCTGTTTGTGACATCTATAGGAATAGCCCAACAGATTGATTGGAAAGAATAACTCTGAGGTGGTTTCGTACCCTACCATAATCTCTTTGTTCTTTCTCCGCTATTAGTGACTTTGGAGTGACTCTTTGTTGCATGTTGAGGGATAGTTATGTGATCCAATTATGTTATTATTGTTGAGAGGACTTGCACTAGTGAAAGTATTAACCCTAGGCCTTATTTCCACACATTGCAATACCATTTACGCTCACTTTTATCATTTGTTACCTTGCTGTTTTTATAATTTCAGATTACAAATACCTTTATCTACCATCCATATACCACGTGTATCACCATCTCTTCGCCGAACTAGTGCACCTACACAATTTACCATTGTATTGGGTGTGTTGGGGACACAAGAGACTCTTTGTTATTTGGTTGCAGGGTTGCTTGAGAGAGACCATCTTCATCCTACGCCTCCTACGAATTGATAAACCTTAGGTCATCCACTTGAGGGAAATTTGCTACTGTCCTACAAACCTCTGCACTTGGAGGCCCAACAACGTCTACAAGAAGAAGGTTGTGTAGTAGACATCAAAGACAAAAAAGGAGAAAGTCTAACATCAGCGAGGCTAATCAATGGGCTATGGAGATGCCCATCGATTGATGTGAATGCAAGGTGTAGGGATTGCCATGCAACGGATGCATTAGAGCTATAAATGTATGAAAGCTCAACAAAAGAAACTAAGTGGATGTGCATCCAACTTGCTTGCTCATGAAGACCTAGGGCACTTGAGGAGGCCCATTGTTGGAATATACAAGCCAAGTTCTATAATGAAAAATTCCCACTAGTATATGAAAGTGACAAAACAAAAGACTCTCAATCATGAAGATTATGGTGCTACTTTGAAGCACAAGTGTGGAAAAAGGATAGTAGCATTGTCCCTTTTATTTTATTTGTTTGGCCTTTCTTTTTTTATTTGGCCTTTTCTTTTTTTAGGACAATATTCTATGAATGATGGTCATCACACTTCTATTTACTAACAACTCAAGAATTACAACTCGATACTTAGAACAAGATATGACTCTATACTAATGCCTCCGGCGGTGTACCGGGATATGCAATGAACCAAGAGTGACATGTATGAAAGAATTATGAATGGTGGCTTTGCCACAAATACTATGTCAACTACATGATCATGCTAAGCAATATGACAATGATGAATGTGTCATGATAAGCAGAATGGTGGAAAGTTGCATGGCAATATATCTTGGAATGGCTATGGAAATGCCATAATAGGTAGGTATGGTGGCTGTTTTGAGGAATATATAAGGAGGTTTATGTGTGAAAGAGCATATCATATCATGGGGTTTGGATTCACCGGCGAAGTTTGCACCAACTCTCAATGTGAGAAAGGGCAATGCACGGTACCGGAGAGGCTAGCAATGATGGAAGGGTGAGAGTGCGTATAATCCATGGACTCAACATTAGTCATAAATAACTCACATACTTATTGCAAAAATCTACAAGTCATCAAAAACCAAGCACTACGCGCATGCTCCTAGGGGGATAGATTGGTAGGAAAAGACCATCGCTCGTCCCAGACCGCCACTCATAAGGAAGACAATCAAATAACACCTCATGTTTCAAATTTGTTACCTAACGTTTACCATACGTGCATGCTACGGGACTTGCAAACTTCAACACAAGCATTTCTCAAATTCACAACTACTCAACTAGCACGACTTTGATATTATTACCTCCATATCTCAAAACAATCATCAAGCATCAAACTTCTCTTAGTATTCAAAACACTCATAAGAAAAAATTTATTAATCTTGAACACCTAGCATATTAGGATTATTTAAGAAAATTAACATGCTATTTAAGACTCTCAAAATAATCTAAGTGAAGCATGAGAGATCAATAGTTTCTGTAAAACAAATCCACCACCGTGCTCTAAAAGATATAAGTGAAGTACTAGAGCAAAACTATATAACTCAAATGATATAAGCGAAGCACATAGAGTATTCTAAAAAATTCCAAATCATGTATGGCTCTCTCAAAAGGTGTGTACGTCAAGGATTGATGTGTTAAACTAAAAAGCAAAGACTCAAATCATACAAGACTCTCCAAGCAAAACACATATCATGTGGTGAATACATATATAGCTCCAAGTAAAGTTACCGATAGAAGTAGACGAAAAGAGGGGATGCCTTCCGGGGCATCCCCAAGCTTTGGCTTTTAGGTGTCCTTAGATTATCTTGGGGGTGCCATGGGAATCCCCAAGCTTAGGCTCTTGCCACTCCTTGTTCCATAATCCATCAAATCTTTACCCAAAACTTGAAAACTTCACAACACAAAACTTAAAGTAGAAAATCTTGTGAGCTCCGTTAGCGAAAGAAAACAAAAGACCACTTCAAGGTACTGTAATGAACTCATTATTTATTTATATTGGTGTTAAACCTAATTTATTCCAACTTATCTATGGTTTATTAACTATTTTACTAGCCATAGATTCATCAAAATAAGCAAACAACACACGAAAAACAGAATCTGTCAAAAACAGAACAGTCTGTTTTAATCTATAGGTAGCGCAAGACATGGAACCCCAAAAATTCTAAAATAAATTTCTGGACGTGAGTAATTTATATATTAATCATCTACAAAAATAGTTAACTAAATATCATCTTCAAAATAAAAATGGCAGCAGTTCTCATGAGCGTTAAAGTTTCTGTTTTTTACAGCACGATATCAAGACTTTCCCCAAGTCTTCCCAACGGTTTTACTTGGCACAAACACTAATTAAACACAAAAAACACAACCTAAACAGAGGCTAGATAAATTATTTATTACTAAACAGGAGCAAAAAGCAAGGAATACAAATAAAATTGGGTTGCCTTCCAACAAGCGCTATCATTTAACGCCCCTAGCTAGGCATAAAAAGCAAGGATAGATTTAGATATTGCCATCTTTGGTAGTCAATCCATAACTGGCTCTCATAATAGATTCATAAGGTAATTCAATTTTCTTTCTACGAAAGTGTTCCATGCCTTTCCTTAACGGAAATTGGAATCTAATATTTCCTTCCTTCATATCAATAATTGCACCAATCGTTCTAAGGAAAGGTCTACCAAGAATAATAGGACATGAAGGATTGCAATCTATGTCAAGAACAATAAAATCTACGGGTACATGATTCCTATTTGCAACAATAATAACATCATTAATTCTTCCCATAGGTTTCTTAATGGTGGAATCCGCAAGATGCAAGTTTAAAGAGCAATCATCAAAATCACAGAAACCTAACAAATCACACAAAGTCTTTGGAATCGTGGAAACACTAGCACCCAAATCACATAATGCATAGAACTCATGATCTTTAATCTTAATTTTAATAGTTGGTTCCCACTCATCATAAAGTTTTCTAGGGATAGAAACTACCAATTCAAGTTTTTCTTCATAAGATTGCATCAAGGCATCAATGATATGTTTAGTGAATGCTTTATTTTGACTATAAGAGTGAGGAGAATTTAGCACAGATTGCAACAAGGAAATACAATCAATCAAAGAGCAATTTTCATAATTAAATTCTTTGAAATCCAAAATAGTGGGTTTAGCAACATCTAGGGTTTTAAGTTCTTCGATCCCACTTTCATCAATTTTAGCATCAAGATCTAAAAACTCTGAATTCTTGGAACGCCTTCTAGGTAAAGGTGGATCATATTCAGTCCCATCATTATTAAGATTCATATTGCAAAATAAAGATTTAATAGAGGACACATCAATAACTTTTAGATCTTCATCTTTATTTTCATAGGAACTAGAAGAACACGCTCTTATAAAGGCATCTTTCTTAGCACGCATCCTAGCGGTTCTTTCTTTGCACTCATCAATGGAAATTCTCATGGATTTGAGAGACTCATTGATATCATGCTTAGGTGGAATAGATCTAAGTTTCAAAGAATCAACATCAAGACAAATTTTATCAACGTTCCTAGCCAACTCATCAATCTTAAGCAATTTTTCTTCAATCAAAGCATTGAAATTCTTTTGCGAAGTAATAAATTCTTTAATATTAGATGCAAAATCAGAGGGCATCTTATTATAATGTCTGTAAGAATTGCTGTAGGAATTACCATAATTATTAGAGGCATTACTAGGATAAGGAATAGGATTAAAATTTCCTCTATACGCGTTGTTACCAAAATTGTTCCTACCAACAAAATTCACATCCATATATCCATTATTATTCTCAATCAAAGTAGACAAGGGCATATCATTAGGATCAGAAGAAACACTTTTACTAGCAAATAATTTCATAAGTTCATCCATCTTTCCACTCAAAACATTAATTTCTTCTATCGCATACACCTTTTTATTAGTAGATATTTCAGTATGCCATTGAGAATAATTAACCATAATATTATCTAGGAGTTTAGTAGCTTCTCCTAAAGTGATTTCCATAAAAGTGCCTCCCGCGGCCGAATCTAAAAAAATTCTAGAAGCAAAATTCAATCCGGCATAAATTTTTTGTATAATCATCCACAAATTCAAACCATGAGTAGGGCAATTACGTATCATTAATTTCATCCTCTCCCAAGCTTGTGCAACATGTTCATGATCAAGTTGCTTAAAATTCATGATATCATTTCTAAGGGAGATGATCTTAGAGGGAGGAAAATACTTAGAGATAAAATCATCTTTGCACTTATTCCATGAATCAATACTGTTTTTAGGCAAAGAGGAAAACCAAGCTTTAGCACGATCTCTAAGCAAAAAAGAAAATAGCTTCAATTTAACAATATCGTTATCCACATCTTTCTTATTTTGCATATCACACAAATCAACGAAGCTATTTAGATGGGTAGCGGCATCTTCACTAGGAAGGCCGGAAAACGGATCTTTCATGATAAGATTCAGCAAGGCAGCATTAATTACACAGGATTCAGCATCGGTAAGAGGAGCAATCGGAGTGCTAATAAAATCATTATTGTTGGTATTGGTAAAGTCACACAATTTAGTGTTATCTTGAGCCATCGTGACAAGCAAGCAATCCAACACACAAGCAAACAAAAAGCAAGTTGGCAAAAAGAGGCAAACAGGAAAGAGAGGGAGGATAGAGATAGAGAGAGAGAGAGAGCGAATAAAACGGCAAGGGTGAAGTGGGGCAGAGGAAAACGAGAGGAAAATGGCAAATAATGTAATGCGGGAGATAGGGATTGTGATGGGTAGTTAGTATATTGACTTCTGCGTAGACTCCCCGGCAACGGCGCCAGAAATCCTTCTTGCTACCTCTTGAGCACTGCGTTGGTTTTTCCCCGAAGAGGAAGGGATGATGCATCAAAGTAGCATAAGTGTTTCCCTCAGTCTTTGAGAACCAAGGTATCAATCCAGTAGGAGGCTACGCGCGAGTCCCTCGTACCTGCACAAAACAAATAAATCCTTGCAACCAACGCGATAAGGGGTTGTCAATCCCTACACGGCCACTTACGAGAGTGAGATCTGATAGATACGATAAGATAATATTTTTGGTATTTTTATGATAAAGATGCAAAGTAAAATAAAAGCAAAGTAAAAAAGCAAAGGTGATAACTAAGTATTGGAAGATTAATATGATGAAGATAGACCCGGGGGGCATAGGTTTCACTATTGGCTTCTCTCAAGAGCATAAGTATTCTACGGTGGGTGAACGAATTACTGTTGAGCAATTGACAGAATTGAGCATAGTTATGAGAATATCTAGGTATGATCATGTATATAGGCATCACGTGTGAGACAAGTAGACCGACTCCTGCCTGCATCTACTACTATTACTCCACTCATCGACCGCTATCCAGCATGCATCTAGAGTATTAAGTTCATGAAAACAGAGTAACACCTTAAGCAAGATGACATGATGTAGAGGGATAAACTCATGCAATATGATGAAAACCCCATCTTGTTATCCTCGATGGCAACAATACAATACGTGCCTTGCTGCCCCTACTGTCACTTGGAAAGGACACCGCAAGATTGAACCCAAAGCTAAGCACTTCTCCCATTGCAAGAAAGATCAATCTAGTAGGCCAAACCAAACTGATAATTCAAAGAGACCTGCAAAGATAACCAATCATACATAAAAGAATTCAGAGAAGATTCAAATATTGTTCATAGATAGACTTGATCATAAACCCACAGTTCATCGGTCTCAACAAACACACCGCAAAAAGAAGATTACATCGAATAGATCTCCGCAAGAGAGGGGGTGAAAGCACAAGTGCTCCCTGGGTGGTTTTGATAATTAATGTAAACACATATCTTGTTGGACTACCACTTTTACCTAGTATGTTTTAGATAAGTTCAACAATGGAGTGGCATGGACTAGAGGATGTGGAACCCCTTCAAGATGCTAAAGACAAAGGATTGGCTCAAGCTTCAAGATCAAGACTCTACATTTTCTATTTTAGTGATCCAAGATCACATTGAGTCTATAGGAAAAGCCAATACTATCAAGAGGGGATGAGGTGTTGCTTAATGGATTGCTTGCTCAAAGTGCTTAGTGATATGCTCCAAAACCCTCAACTACCTTCCCACATCCACATATGACCTAAAACAAAAGTCAAACTCGGCCCCACTGATTCTATCTATCCGGCGCCACCGAGTTTCGGATGTCATAGCCACTGCCACAAACCCTAGCAAATCGGTTTCACCGATAGGGATCTCGGTCTCACCGAGATGGGATTGTAATCTCTCTGTTTCCCTTCATAATGTTTCGGTCTTACCGAGATGAGCGATCGGTCCCACCGAGATTGCAATGTAAACTCTCTGTTTCCCTTTTGTAACATTTCGGTCTCACCGAGATGAGCGAATCGGTCCCACCGAGTTTACCTGGCCAACTCTCTGGTTAGCTTATTACCAAAATCGGTCCCACCGAGTTTGTGTAATTGGTCACACTGAGATTACGTTATGCCCTAACCCTAACCATATCGGTCCTACCGAGTTGCATCTCAGTCCCACCGAAAATCCTAACGGTCACTAGGTTTGCTGAATCGGTCCGACCGAGTTTGGCAAATTGTGTGTAATGGTTAGATATTGTGTGTGTAAGTGCATCTAGTGCCACCCCTAGTTGGTTTTGGAGTATTGACGACAAACCTAGTTGAGGGACTAATGTGTTTGTGAGAATTGCAGGATAACACAGGTAGAAGTCCCCCATTGATTCGGTTTTCCTACCAGAGATGACCCCTAAAAATGTATGAAGACATTGATGTCAAAGGTGGTATATGAAGATATTCTCATTGAAGACTATGGCAAGAGAAGACATCGCATGAAGCCTATGGAGCTCGAAGACTTAGATCTTTTGTAGTTCTGTTTCTTCTTTGTTGAGTCATACCCACCGTACTGTTAAGTGGGGTCCAAGTGAACCAGTCAGAATGACTGAAGTGATGCTTAACCAAAACCTATGTCTTCGAGTGAAGACTATGAGAGCGAAACTTGTCCAGAGTTGGACAAGTCAGCTTTGCTTGTAGCCCAAGTAAAGCTGCCACGTGAGTTTGAAATTTGACCGTTGGAACACGTGTCAGTTCCTTAGTGACCCAGGGTCATTTCGGACAAATCAAGTCGGGCTGCCTAGTGGCTATAAATAGCCCACCCCCTACAACCATAAACGGTTGGCTGCTCAGAGTTAGAGTACGGCTTTTGTCGTTTGAGAGCAACCCACCTCGAAGCCTTTGAGAGAGAATTCCTTGCGAGGATAAAGCCCTAACCACCCATAGCCAAAGAGTGTTAGGCATCACTTAAGTCTTCTTGTCTGTGTGATCTGAAGACTTATTACACTTGAGGACTGTGAATCCTCCAGCCGGTTAGGCATCGCGTTCTGAGCATCCAAGAGCCATTGTGGATCGCCGGTGAACGAAGTCTGTGAAGGTTTGGGAGTCTACCTTGAAGACTTACCAGAGTGATTGGGCGAGGTCTGTGTGACCATAGCTCAAGGGGAATACGGTGAGGACTGGGTGTCCTGAGCTGCGTGTTCAGGACTGGGTGTCCGGGACTGTGTGTCCTCAGGTTTAAATACCTAGCCGCCCTAACCAAACGTACAGTTGTCACAGCAACTGGAACTGGTCCAACAAATCATTGTCTTCAAAGAGTCACTGGTTTCACCCTTCCCTTCCCTTTACTTACTGTTGGTCCTTGTGAAGTCATTGTATGATTGCACTATCTTTTGTCTTCACTAAGTGACTGCGTGTTCAGTTTGGCTTCATAATATCTTCCTACTTGATCCTCACTACATTGCTTCTATTAGTCATTGTGCTTTCACTTCACTGAATACTTGACTATGGTTTGCCTAGTGTAGTCTACCTTCCGCTGCATGGTAATAGGTTTATTTCTATCGTTTGTCTTCGAAACTTCCACGTTTTGAAGACTCTCATAAAAATCGCCTATTCACCCCCCCTCTAGTCGATATAACGCACTTTCAATTGGTATCAGAGCAAGGTACTCCCTTGTTTTGTGTGATTCAGTTTAACCACCTGGAGTTTTAGCTATGTCGACTGCAGGGATAATTAAAGTCTCCGCTGCGTGCCCCGTCTTTGATGAAACTGAATATCCCTACTGGAAGAATAAGATGCGCATGCATCTTGAAGCCATTGACGTCGACTTATGGTATGTCATCAAGAATGGCGTTCCCAATGCTGGAGAAGGTGTCACTCCTGCTGATGTCAAGAAGTTCATTCAACTGGACTCTACTGCCAAGAATATCATCTGTGGTCATTTGACCAAAGGACAGTATGGCCGCGTGAGTGCTTTGGAAACATCTAAGCTAGTCTGGGACTGGCTCTCCAAGGTCAACAAAGGCGTCTCAACCCAGAGAGATCAGAGAATCAATGTCCTTCGCAACCTCTTCAACCGCTTCAAGCGAAATGACAATGAGAATGTCCAGCTCACGTTTGATCGACTCACTGACATCACAAATGAGCTTCAAGCCCTCGGCGCTACTAAGATCACCAAGCATGAAGTCGTCAAGACACTACTGAGATCACTTGATAGTTCGTTTGACACCCTAGCCCTGATGATTCAGGAACGTCCTGATTTCAAGACACTCGATCCGTCTGACATACTTGAGAGGCTCAACACACATGACTTTCAGCTTTCTGAGAAAAGAGATATCTACGGTCCAAACTATGGGCGAACTTATGCCTTGAAGGCAAAAGTTGTCTCCTCATCTGAAGAAGAGTCTGACAGCAGTTCTGATGATCCCGAAGACATTGGAAGGGAACTTGCTATGCTTGTGAAGAAGTTCCAAAAATTCACCAAGAAGAAAGGTTTCAGAAAGTCTTCACGATCAAGCTCAAGGAATGATGAAGCTTCTGCTCATGACTACAAGAAGAAAACATGTCACAAGTGCAAGAAACCTGGCCACTTCATCTCTGAGTGTCTGCAGTGGGACAATGAGAACAAAAAGAAGAAGAAGAGCAAGGAATATGACTCTGACGACAAGAAGAAGAATAAATACTCAAAGTCTTCTTCCAAGTCTTCCTCAAAGTCTTCATCACACAAGAAGATCTCATCTGGCAAGGCACGTGCGTTTGTTGGCAAGGAAATGGATTCAGAGGAGGAGTCCGCTTCTGAGGAGGCGGAGGTGGAGTCTGAGGAGGAGTCCGATTCTGGCATTGCAAGTCTGGCTACAGCATACGTTGCCAAGTCCATCTGCAACACTGAAGACAATGACTTCATCACCGACACCGATGCAAATGACAAGGACTACTCCGCTCCTACCTACTGCTTCATGGCACGCGGTGCCAAGGTAAACACACGCACTACTCACTATCAAACATCTAGTGAAGATGACTCTGATTGTGGTTCAAGACCCAGCTACAAAACACTTGCTAAAATTGCAACTGAACAACAGAAAGCTATGGAACATATTCAAAAACTGTTAGACAAAAGAGATGATCTGTTAGGCACTGAAATGACTCGATCTGAGTCCTTAATTGAAGACATAAAAATTCTTCACATTAGGTATGAGGAACTTGAAAGTCGTCATGAAATGCTCTCAAAAACTCATGAAAAGTTTTCCTATGATTATCTTCAAAGGAAGCAAGATCTTGAGAAATTGAGAGCAGCTCATGAAGATCTTCAAAAGGAAAATGAGTCACTTCGCGCCGAACAGATCAGTTCCGCTCAGGAAGGATTTGAACCACCATGCCTTAAATGCATTAAGCGTGATAATGCTACTTCTGTTGCTGAATGTTCTACTGCTGCTACTGTTGCAATATCTTCAACTGTTGATGTGGGAACTAACCCCTCTGCTGAGGATACCACTGCTATTGCTGATGAGAATGCTAGGTTGAAGACATTGCTTGAAACATGGATGTACAAAAGTCTTAAAGGGCATCAGAAACTATGTGATGTCCTCAAAAGGCAGATCCTGAACCGAAACCCGAGGAAAGAGGGTGTTGGGTTCGTAAGGAAAATGAATGCTGATAGCTCTTACTGGAAACCTGAGCAGTACCCCAAAACCACATGGGTTGCTGCAAAGGAATCTTCAGCAGATCCATCCACTCTATCTGGCTTCACTTGTGCTAACCCTATTGTCATTGATGAATCCTTTGATGCAAACTATAAACTGTTTAAGAATCAAAATCGTGAAGTGTTTGCCAGGTACATTGGTACTAACTGCAGGAATGGACCGCCTATGAAGAAGATATGGGTACCGAAAAAGTGTCTGGAGAATCTTCCTGTGAATGTCATCATGACACCACAGGTGAAGAAGACAAACCCCAAACCACGGGCTTCATACGGTCCAAAGGCTTCACACAGACAGAGGACTCACCCGAGTCGCACTAATGCAAATGTTTTGCAGGGAAACCATACTCAGGCCTATGAATATGAGCGCGGTTCATCAAACCGCCATGTTCATAAGACCAAGAACTATTCTGCTTATTCTTATGAGTACTATTTTCCACCTCCAAGACTGTTTGCTAGGGCTCCAAAGCCAAAGTTCTCAGATGCTGCACTTAGACTTATTGCTTCTAAGCCACCCTTGAAGATGTGGGTGGCTAAGAAAGCTTAACTCTCTTTTGCAGGGAAAGGTCTCCAGCAGAAAAACAAAATCGTCTGACGCTATTGCTGGGGACCTTAAACATCTTGTAGGGCGCAAGATCAAATGCCTGAATGGTCTTACTATGTACTTCATTCCTGAATCGCTTGCTACTCTCCCTATTAGTCCTAATCTGGATCTAAGCTTTCATAACCCACTGGTTCGTCAAATGTTTTTGCTTCACAATTCTCTTCGTGAAGCCTATCCCCCTAACTGCACTGTAGGGTACGACACCAGCATCTTCAGAATGGATTATTGATAGTGGGTGTACCAATCACATGACTGGCAAAAGAAGCCTTCTTATGGACTCAACCTTACGTCCATCCGACAAGAGTCACATCACATTTGCTGACACTGGTAAAAGTAAGGTACTGGGTCTAGGTAGAGTTGCAATCTCAAAGGATCAACACATGGATAAAGTCATGTTTGTTGAATCCCTTGGCTTCAACTTAATGTCTGTCTCAATGCTTTGCGATTTGAACATGATCATAGTGTTTGGAAAATATCGCTGCCTTGTTCTAATGGAATCTGACAAGTCTCTAGTGTTTGAAGGGTATCGGAAAGATGATTTGTACGTGGTAGATTTCTCAGTAGGACCACAGCTTGCCGTATGTCTTCTAGCAAAAGCTTCAGAATGCTGGCTCTGGCATCGGAGGCTAGGGCATGCTGGCATGAGGAACCTCCACACCCTTGCAAAGAAGAAGCATGTCATAGGCATCGAGGGCGTCAAGTTCAAGAAAGATCACTTATGCGGTGCCTGTGAAGCAGGAAAGATGACGAGGGCCAAACATCCCTCGAAGACAATCATGACAACTACTCGACCCTTCGAACTGCTCCACATGGATCTTTTCGGTCCTACTCATTACTCAACTCTTACTACTACTACTTGTCTCTATGGCTTTGTCATTGTTGATGATTATTCTAGATATACTTGGGTGCACATAATCCTCTACAAGACTGAAGTGCAGGATGTCTTCAGATGCTTCGCCAATCGAGCAATGAACAACTATGGCGCCAAGATAAAGCACATCAGAAGTGACAATGGCACTGAATTCAAGAACACTGGCCTTGATACATATCTTGATACTTTGGGCATCATACATGAATTCTCAGCCCCGTACACGCCACAGCAGAATGGCGTCGTCGAACGCAGGAACAGAACACTCATTGAGATGGCCCGAACGATGCTTGATGAATACAAGACTCCAAGAAAATTCTAGACTTGAAGCCATACGCATATTGCTGGCCTATGCAAATCATCATAACATACTTCTATATCAAATGGATGTGAAGAGCGCCTTTCTCAATGGCAAGATTGAAGAAGAAGTGTATGTTGCACAACCGTCTGGCTTTGAAGATCCGAAACATCCTGACATGGTATACAAGCTCAACAAGGCACTGTATGGTCTCAAACGAGCCCCACGGGCTTGGTATGACACACTCAAATACTTCCTGAAGAGCAAAGGCTTCATACCTGGTTCCCTCGACCCCACTCTCTTCACGAAGACATATGATGGTGAACTGTGTGTGTGCCAAATATATGTGGATGACATCATCTTCGGCTGCACCAATCAGAAGTACAGTGAAGAGTTTGGATATATGATGCAAGAGCAATATCAGATGTCCATGATGGGAGAGCTGAAGTTCTTCCTCGGTCTTTAAATACGACAGCAACACAATGGCATCTTCATATCTCAAGAGAAGTATCTCAAAGATTGCCTGAAGAAGTTCGGTATGCAAGACTGTAAGGCTTCACGACGCCAATGCCAGCCAAACATCATCTGGGTCCTGACGACAATGGTAAAGAGTTCGATCAAAAGGTATACCGCTCCATGATTGGTTCTTTGCTTTATCTATGTGCATCTAGGCCAGATATTATGCTTAGTGTTTGCATGTGTGCTCGATTTCAAGCGGCACCAAAGGAGTCGCATCACTTAGCTGTGAAGCGAATTCTTCGATATTTGGCTCACACCCCAACTCTAGGATTATGGTATCCAAAGGGCTCAGAGTTTGATCTGGTTGGATTCTCGGATGCTGATTATGCTGGTGACAAAGTGTATCACAAGTCTACATCAGGCACATGTCATTTTCTGGGACGATCACTTGTATGTTGGTCTTCAAAGAAGCAGAACTGTGTATCTCTCTCCACTGCTGAATCTGAATACATTGCTGCTGGATCTTGCTGCGCTCAGCTTCTGTGGATGAAGCAAACACTCAAGGACTATGGCATTCATCTGAAGCAAGTGCCACTCTACTGCGACAACGAAAGCGCCATCAAGATTGCCAACAACCCAGTTCAACACTCGAAGACAAAGCACATTGAAATTCGTCATCACTTTCTCAGAGATCATGATGTGAAGGAAGACATTGATATCATACACGTCAACACTGAAGAGCAATTGGCAGATATCTTCACCAAGCCCTTGGATGAGAAGAGATTTTGCAAGTTACGGTGTGAGCTAAATATCTTGGAATCCTCAAATGTCCTGTGATCAGGCACACATCCTAACACTTATGCATATTGATGACTTAGATGTGCAACACACGAAGTAAAGTATATCTTCAATCAATGAAGACATACATTCTAAGTGTGAATACATTAATGTGGAATTTGACTTCGGAGCGCCACGATAATTGTGCGCCGTGTCTGGGTCTAATACTTCCTATACGGTGGGTAACGCCACTACCAAATGTTCTGTTTGAAGTGTTTCACTCGTGGCGTTACATTTGCTATGTCTTCACATTTGGTTTGCCTTCAATTTCAACATGTCTTCATGATTATCTTCACTATGTTGAATATATATATATATATATATATATACTAGTGTTCTGTCCTCTACAGCATTCACTTATAGCTATGTCTTCTTGTTGAATCTTTTGAACTAAGTGAATGTGATCGGACCCTAACCTCTCTATGCTTTCTATCTCAAACTCTATCTCTCCAAGTCATATGCATTCTATTGAAACTGTCGAATGTCTTCTCTGCGTCCTTGTCAGCAGAAGATACAGAGACAAACATTAAGTCCGTTTTCAATGCTCATTCCTTCACCTGAAACCCGGAGAAGTGGGAACGACCACCCGACAATCCAGGCGTGCGTGGGACGTGGAACAACCTCCGACATGCTGCATGATGGCCACGTGTTCCTCAGATGTGAATCGCCAGGGGCACCTGTGTAATAACACTGAGCCGCCCCTGTCCCTATAAATACACGCCTCACCGCAGTCATTATCTCTTCTTCCACTCTCGCACGAACCCTAGCGCCACCGCTAGCCCTCGACGACGCCGGCGACGAAGCGCTTCGCTGCCGCAACCTCTCCGACGCCGTCTTCACGCCGACCGCGGACATCGTCCTCTCCGCCGTCGCCGTAGGTGTCCTCCGTCGCCAAGTTAGGGCACGGACGATCGAACTGCTCGGCCTCCTCTTCCACTCCGTCTAGCAGTTCTTCGTGTGGTAAATAAAACTTCCTTTTTACGGCCCCTTTGATCCTATAGCTTCGTCACTTTCTACCACAAGCAGTTTCTATTCACACAAGTTGGATCTCTTTCATACTGCATCTCATAACATGCCTAGTATATTCACTTATGCTTCACAAAGTAGTTAGATTCCTCACTTGTACTGATCTCTGGATTCGTACAAATCTGGAACCAACTCCTTATCTATGAGTGAATGTCTTCGCACGATGAGGTCAATGTCTTCTAAACTGATTTATCTTCAAAATCTTCTGAGAATGCATATGACCTCTTCCCCTTCCCTCGCACCTTAATGCTGTCACAGGTACATGTCCGTGGGAGAATCCCTTGGTTCTCATAGTCTGCATTCATTTGCAGAATTCTTACAGCACCATATAAATTCTCTCGAAGCCAGTTCCTGTTTGTCCAGCAAGCGAAAACCTTTGAAGCCTTTGAACGTATTGAAGCCTTTCAGTTTAAAATTCATGGCTTCAGAGAAATCTGCAAGGAAGGGAGGCAGACAGCGTCATGGCGGAACATCAAGAGATCTGCCTGATGACCTCTCAGAACTTTACAAGACAGATCCTGAAGAGGATTATAATCAGCGCAAGACCCGAATCCAGTGGATTCGAAGATATTGGGCAGAACAATGGTTCAAATACCGGTTTGTGACCCAAGAATATGCTGAGAAAAATGCCATCAAGCGATCGTGGGGAGACATCCTATACAAGAATCTTCAACCCAGGTCCAGAGAAGAAGCCATTGAACAAGGCTTCTATCCCTGCATGGTCCGTGGGCCACAGCCTGCAGATGCACACCCATCGTCACTACTATGGTGCCGTGACGACAATCTGTTCAAGCGCAACTTCCAGTTTGCCAAGAACTCAGCGAAGCAGAACAAGAAGTCTTTGGGATTAGACTTCAACCCTGGTCCCTCTGCTCCCCGTGCCGATGGAACTCGCGAAGCTGAACCCAATCTACTTGGGCCCTTCTACAACCTTGAAGGTCTCATCACCCATATCGTGGTTCAAGGGACTGCCGTGAATGAGCCTGCAGATGACGCTGAATCAGATGAAGCGCCTGCAGCGCCGAAGCCAAAGAAGCTGAAGCAGCCAAAAGCTTCAAAGCCTGCCTCTGCACCAAAAATCTCACGGGCGAAGCCACTGGCCACTGCACCTCCTGAAGACAGTGTGCAGTCTGAAGATTTGTCACGCATCTCCAAGCCCCAGAAGGTCAAGATGCCTCTGCCACACACCGGCCAAGAACTGACAGCTGCTGCCATTCTGCGAAACGATGCCATTGATCTGTCCAGTGATGAAGATCTTGCAGATGACGCTCTTGAGCAACTCATCAAGAGCAAAGAAGAAGCAGAAATCTTCAATGATCTGCCTCTCTTTGACGTGACAATCATCCACAACTTCATTGATGAGTGGTTTGACACGCCCAACATCAGCTTCGAAGATCTGCAACTACCCATTGGCCTCAGTGTCGCCTTCCATGGCGCCATTGCTTCAGAGCTAGCTCTCGCTCAGCGCATCGTCGAACTGAAGCAAAAGATTGACTATGAAAAGGCTCAGTTCAAGAAGCATATGGCCAAGCTCAGTGTACAAGAGGTGAAAAACTTCAAGATTATGCTGCACGAGCTCAAAGAAGCCTTTCTCAAGAAACGCGCAGAAGCTCAGGGTTCTCGGGAGCGCATGAAGAGCCTGGCTGACAAGTGTGTGCAAGGCTACAACGAGGCTGAGAAGCGCAAGGCCCTTGGGCGTCCGGGCATTGATCCCAGGATGGCTGCTAAGCAGAAGAAGAAGCCCACTGTGGCCGAACCCAACGCACCAAGGCAGGAAGCAGATCCCATTGTCTTCCCAACTAGCATGACTGGCTCGAAGCCAAAGGCCCGGTCAACCGCTTCAGAGCTGAAGAAGACGAGGACTGCTGAGGCTGAAGCAAGGAAGAGGAAACATCCTGAAGCCTCTGCTACTGCCCCCTCCAAGAAGAAGCGGAAGACCAAGAAGGAACGGGCTGCTCCCACAGAGCCCTTGATTGTTGAACCCATCTCCATGGTTCGCCCTGACGCTGAACCTCAAGAACGTCAACTGACTGTCCATGAGCCTGCTTTCACAGAGGCTCATGAAGCTGAAGACTTTCCAGCAGCTGATCCCATCGCTGCTGAAGACATTGGTCACCATGACCATGTTGAAGATGATGCAGTTCTTCCTCAGCTCGAGCACCAACAGGTATCATCGCCTGTGCTAACGCACAGCGAACTCATCAGCATTGGTCGTCCTCTGACGCCAATTGCTCAGGATGCATCATGGGCTGATCGCCCACAAGCACAAGAGGAAGAAGACTTTGAGGCCCAGCCAACTCCAACTCCACAGGCGTCGCCAGCGTTACGCAGGCTTCGCAAAGGACCAAGGCCTCCAGTCTCTGAGTCTGAAGCTAAAGCTGCTGAAGACATTCCGGCTGCATCAGCCGATGAAGAAGAAACCCCAAAAGCTGCTACTCCCCGTCCCACCAAGAAGCTGTTCTCGAGGAGAACGTGACTGTGACCAACCCTCCAGCTCGTCAAGTGGAGGTCGAGAATCTTGAGGCTGCCACCACCAATGAAGCCACTGACGCTGTCATGGCTGAAGCTAATGTGGAGCCTTCACCAACCCAAGCACCAGAAGTCAGCGAAGCCACTGATCCCACTGCTTCTGTTCCTGCGCCTGCTGCTGGTCCTCAGTTCGACTATCATGTTGAGCACAGGCCTTAGGTACAGAAGCCAATCCCAAGATTGCCCAGGTTTCCAGGTCCTGCATCAGCACCTGGATCCTTCAATTGTCAATGGCTTCAGAGCAGACAACACTTTCTTCAATAGCTCCAGGAACCCCTACTCAAGGGAAAGAATATCATCTGATCGGTTCTGGAGCTATCTGCAGTGAAGCTATTACTCTTGCATTCTATACAATCAAGGTCGCATCTTCCCACATAAGCGTCTTGACATTGAAGCAATAGCTGGTCTGCCCTGTCTGGAAGAAGCTCTGGATTGCTTCAAGGAGGTTGGATTGCTGCCGTTCGTCACCTACCAAGAGCATTGGAATGAAGAGTTGCTGCTCCAATTCTATGCCACACTTCACATCCGCGGGTATAACAGAGATCCTAAGACTTGGGTCCTGGAGTGGATGACAGGAAACGTTCATCACGAAGCCAAAGCCTTTGACATCATTGAGCTCACTGGTCTACCCACTCCTGGCGATCTCTACGAATCTGGCTGTCAACTTCACAGTGAAGCTGTGGAGAGCATCTTTCAGAAGCCTGAACCTAACATGAGTCAGATGCTCAGTATGATGAAGCCATTGCCCCAAGATGCTGCATATCCCAAGGAGTTCTTTGTTGAAGACCTTGAGTATCTGCCAAGGACTATTTATCACATCATAAGGCGAACTTTCTGGCCCATCAAAGGACACTCTCCACATGCCAAGCTGGAAGGTGCAATGAAGACCTTGGTCTTCTATATTCTTCATGGCAAATGCTTCAATGCACAGGACTTCTTCATCCGCCAACTTGCTGCATCAGGCTCTGATCTTTTTGGCTTGAAGTTCTACGCTCCATGGATAATGCGGCTGATCAAACTCCACTCCGCTATCTCATATCAGCCATCTGCTCGCAATCATCGGATCTTTCTGCCTGATGTGGATATGTCTATTGAAGCCATTTATCCTGAGCCTGCCAAGGAACCTCTAAGTCTTCAGAATGCGGAGCATCAAAGTTTTTCTCAGAACATTGAAGGAGTTGAAGCAGTCACTCGTGTGTATCCTTTGGCTGGAACTACACGTGCACCACATCCTGCTCTCACTGAAGCCACCGATAGCACAATTGCCCAACGACCCAAGAAGCGCACTCGTGTTCTTAATGACCGAGAGCTTCTGGTGGCTCTTCATCAGAAACAGGATAGGCATCATGACTGGCTGAAGCGTCAAATGCAAAGCCTCTTGGTGCACGTCAACCGCATTCGCAATCTTGCCACCAAGAATGCCTTTGTTGCCCATGAAACCTGTCGACGCACATGGAAAGGGCTGACGCTGATGTGCTCTGAAGATGATCTTCAAGAGGATGGCTTCTCTGAACGCTTCAAGTTTGACTCCACACCTCCTCGAAGGGCCGTGCTGCGACGAACTCCATCTCTTGAAGACTCTGAGTTCTCTTCCTCTGCTGCAACTGTGAATGCCAGAGTGATCGAGGATGAAGACGATGCTACTTCACCGCCACCTCCTTCAGCATGCTTCGACACTGCTCCAAGTTCTTCTGCACCGCCGAACACCACCGACGACCCTGCTGCTTCACCTACTCTTCATGGGAACGAGTAGATGCTCTATGTCTTCAAACCTTTTTGGTCCTTACTGACAAAAGGGGGAGAAGCATATGAGTTTGATAGTCTTCAAGCGGGTCCATATGGGCGGGTGCTTTATATTTTGCTTCGTGTTTACAACTCTCGTTTTGATACATTTGGTTCTTTGAGTTGTAACACTTAAACTCGATGGTCGTCTGCTACTTATTTGCCACTTTGTGATGCGATGATAAATTCCGCATGTGCGACGATAAATTCCGCACTTAGATCATTTTGCAGACGTCCATTTTCCATTATGCATGTCATTATCTTCACATACCTTCACATGCATAGTGGATTGTCATCATAAGTTGAAGAGGATCTCCACAAGCACAACCTGCCATGTGCATTTGCATTCCAAAAGCAAATTACTTATATGCACATCTTCAGGGGGAGCCCTTGCAACTTATGAAGACAATTCCTTATCCTTTACAATTTCACATATTATATTCCCCGTTGAAAACTTCAACTAGTTTGTCATCAATCACCAAAAAGGGGGAGATTGTAAGTGCATCTAGTGCCACCCCTAGTTGGTTTTGGAGTATTGACGACAAACCTAGTTGAGGGACTAATGTGTTTGTGAGAATTGCAGGATAACACAGGTAGAAGTCCCTCATTGATTCGGTTTTCCTACCAGAGATGACCCCTAAAAATGTATGAAGACATTGATGTCAAAGGTGGTATATGAAGATATTCTCATTGAAGACTATGACAAGAGAAGACATCGCATGAAGCCTATGGAGCTCGAAGACTTAGATCTTTTGTAGTTCTGTTTCTTCTTTGTTGAGTCATAGGAACCACCGTACTGTTAAGTGGGGTCCAAGTGAACCAGTCAGAATGACTGAAGTGATGCTTAACCAAAACCTATGTCTTCGAGTGAAGACTATGAGAGCGAAACTTGTCCAGAGTCGGACAAGTCAGCTTTGCTTGTAGCCCAAGTAAAGCTGCCGCGTGAGTTTGAAATCTGACCGTTGGAACACGTGTTAGTTCCTTAGTGACCCAGGGTCATTTCGGATAAATCAGGTCGGGTTGCCTAGTGGCTATAAATAGCCCACCCCCTACAACCATAAACGGTTGGCTGCTCAGAGTTAGAGTACGGCTTTTGTCGTTTGAGAGCAACCCACCTCGAAGCCTTTGAGAGAGAATTCCTTGCGAGGATAAAGCCCTAACCACCCAGAGCCAAAGAGTGTTAGGCATCACTTAAGTCTTCTTGTCTGTGTGATCTGAAGACTTATTACACTTGAGGACTGTGAATCCTCCAGCCGGTTAGGCGTCACGTTCTAAGCATCCAAGAGCCATTGTGGATCGCCGGTGAACAAAGTCTGTGAAGGTTTGGGAGTCTACCTTGAAGACTTACCAGAGTGATTGGGCGAGGTCTGTGTGAGCTTAGCTCAAGGGGAATACAGTGAGGACTGGGTGTCCTGAGCTGCGTGTTCAGGACTGGGTGTCCGGGACTGTGTGTCCTCAGGTTTAAATACCTAGCCGCCCTAACCAGACGTACAGTTGTCACAGCAACTGGAACTGGTCCAACAAATCATTGTCTTCAAAGAGTCACTGGTTTCATCCTTCCCTTCCCTTTACTTACTGTTGGTCCTTGTGAAGTCATTGTATGATTGCACTATCTTTTGTCTTCACTAAGTGACTGCGTGTTCTGTTTGGCTTCATAATATCTTCCTACTTGATCCTCACTACATTGCTGCTATTAGTCATTGTGCTTTCACTTCATTGAATACTTGACTATGGTTTGCCTAGTGTAGTCTACCTTCCGCTGCATGGTAATAGGTTTATTTCTATCGTTTGTCTTCGAAACTTCCACGTTTTGAAGACTCTCATAAAAATCACCTATTCACCCCCCTCTAGTCGATATAACACACTTTCAGTGTGGAGACTATATATACCCCTCCACCCACTCTTCATTCGTGGAGAGAGCCATCAGAACATACCTACACTTCCAATACAGATTTTCTGAGAGAGAACCACCTATACTTGTGTTGAGGTCAAGATATTCCATTCCAAACATATGAATCTTGATCTCTAGCCTTCCCCAAGTTGCTTTCCAGTCAAATCTTCTTTTCACCAAATCCAAATCATGTGAGAGAGAGTTGAGTGTTGCGGAGACTATCATTTGAAGCACAAGAGCAAGGAGTTTATCATCAACACACCATTTGTTACTTCTTGGAGAGTGGTGTCTCCTAGATTGGCTAGGTGTCACTTGGGAGCCTCCAACAAGATTGTGGAGTTGAACCAAGGAGTTTGTAAGGGCAAGGAGATCGCCTACTTCGTGAAGATCTACCGCTAGTGAGGCAAGTCCTTCGTGGGCGACGGCCGTGATGGAATAGACAAGGTTGCTTCTTCGTGGACCCTTCGTGGGTGGAGCCCTCCATGGACTCGCGCAACCGTTACCCTCCGTGGGTTGAAGTCTCCATCAACGTGTATGTACGACAGCACCACCTATCAGAACCACGACAAAAACATCCGTGTCTCCAATTGCGTTTGAATACTCCAAACCCTTCTCTTTACATTATTGCAAGTTGCATGCTTTACTTTCCGCTGCTCATATACTCATTGCATGCTTGCTTGATATGTATTGTGTTTGTTAAACTTGTGCTTAAACTCCACTTAAACTTAAGAATATTAAAAACTGCAACTTTTGGCACTTAGTGTCTAATCACCCCCCTCTAGACACCTCTTCTCGATCCTTTCAATTGGTATCAGAGCTTTGGTCTCCATTGCCTTGGTTTAAACACCATTGGAGGAAGATGGATGTGTCTACTTTGGGGAGTCTTAGACATAGAGTGCCTATTCTTGATGGAGAGTATTTTCATGAGTGGAAAAATGAAATGCTTGAGATTTTCAATGAATATCATTTGAACAAGTACATTACTAGCCCTTGTGCACCTCATGTTGATCCTTTGCACCCTACCCTAGTTGAAGATATTGACATTATTCGCAATCTTAGAACTGTTGAGCTCATCATTAGAGGCTTGCCTAGAAACTTGATTAGATGTTTGCCTACTCTCAAGTGTGCCTACACCATATGGAGATTTCTTGGGGAACGATTTCCAGATTATTCCTTGAAAAATTTAGAAGAAATTCTCCATAAGTCTATTTACTTGAGTAAGATGAACTCTAGTGATCCTAGCTTTGGTGATTGTCTATTTGAGCTTACCAATCTCATGCGTGCTAAAGGAAATGTTGGAACCATTAGCGATATCATATCCAAAGCTATTAGAATTCATAAAGGTAACCATTGTGATGATAATTTATCTAATGAATTACCCTCTCTAGGAATTGATCAATCACAAGATGATGTTGAACATGGATACTATGATGAAGATGATGATAGTGACTATGATCTTGATGATGCAATGAGGCATTTTGGTCTTATGGCAAATCTTCGCGGCTACATGGCTGGAGGAAAGGAATGGGTCCTTGATAGTGGATGTACTGATCATATGACCGGAGATAAAGGCATGTTCCGTGAGCTTGCTGAAAATGACGGCCCTCGAAAGTATGTCACTTTTGGTGATAATTCAAAGGGTAAGGTGGTTGGCCTTGGTAAGGTGGCCATCTCACATGATAGCTCCATACAAAATGTCATGCTCATTGAATCTCTTGGCTACAACTTACTTTCAGTATCTAGACTTGCTGATTTCGGTTTCAATGTCCTATTTACTGAAGTAGACTGCCAAGTGTTTCGTAGAGATAATCATAAAATGGTCTTTACCGGTATACGTAGAGGAGATCTTTACATTGTTGATTTCACTAAAAAGGCTCAACCTAGAACTTGCTTAATTACCAAATCTTCTAAAGGCTGGTTGTGGCATAGAAGACTAGGTCATGTTGGTATGCGAAATCTTGATAAGCTTATTAAAGGTGATCATATCCTTGGAATAAAAGATGTCATATTTGACAAGGATAGACTTTGTAGTGCTTGTCAAGCAGGGAAACAAGTTGGAGGAAGTCACCGCGCGAAGAACATCATGACCACAAGAAGACCACTCGAGCTACTTCACATGGATCTCTTTGGTCCAAATGCCTACAAGAGTCTCGGTGGTAACTCATTTGGTCTAGTCATAGTTGATGATTTTTCAAGATTTACGTGGGTGTTCTCTCTTGATGACAAATCACAGGTCCAAAAGATCTTCAAAAACTTCGCTAGGAAGGCCCAAAATCAGTTTGATGTGAAGATTAAGAAGGTTCGGAGCAACAACGGAACGGAGTTCAAAAATGCAAATGTGGACACCTTTCTTGACGAAGGGATTTCACACGAGTTCTCGGCTACGTACACACCTCAACAAAATGGAGTTGTTGAAAGGAAAAATCGGACTCTTATCGAAATGGCAAGAATGATGCTTGATGAGTACAAAACGCCAAAGCACTTTTGGGCGGAAGCGGTTGAGACAGCTTGTCATGCAACAAATCGCTTGTATCTTCACAAGCTACTCGGCAAGACGGCATACGAGCTCCTCACCAGTAACAAACCCCAAGTTGGATACTTTCGAGTATTCGGCTCAAAGTGCTACATTCTTGATAAGCATCGTCGTTCTAAATTTGCTCCTAAATCTCATGAAGGTTTCCTACTTGGTTATGGCTCAAACTCTCACACTTACCATGTCTACAACAATTTCACCCGAAAGGTTGAAGAGACGGTAGATGTGAAGTTTGATGAATCTAACGGCTCGCAAGTAGAGCAATTGCCAATTGATGTAGGAGACAAAGACCCTTCGGAAGCAATTCAAGACTTGTCCATTCGCAAGATTCGTCCAACGGAAGTGAAGGAGAGTACCTCGTCCGTCCAAGTGGAAGCTTCTACCTCACGGCAAGGTGAACCAAGAGTTGATACGGAAGCATCCACAAGTGGGACACGCCAAGATGAAGAAAACGAGGAAGCGCACCAAGATGAATATCAACAACCTCCTTCTCCACCACGACAAGAGAACGACAACGTCAACAATGAAGAAGGCCAAGAAGAAGAACAAGATGAAGAGGATGTTCCACCCCGACCCAAGCAAAAGCTTTCACGAGTTCGAGCAAGAATTGCTAAGGATCATCCCGTCGAGCAAATCTACAATGATATCCAAACCGGGAGAATCACTCGCTCTAAAACTCATTTAGCTAACTTTTGTGAACATTACTCATTCATCTCTAGCATTGAACCTATGAAGGTTGAAGAAGCATTGGAGGATCCGGACTGGATAAATGCTATGCATGAAGAGCTACACAACTTTGAGAGAAATCAAGTGTGGACATTGGTCGAGAAGCCCGACAACAACCACAACATCATTGGTACCAAATGGGTGTTTCGCAACAAGCAAGATGAAGATGGACAAGTGGTTCGCAACAAAGCACGTCTCGTCGCCCAAGGCTACACACAAGTTGAAGGTATGGACTATGGTGAGACATATGCTCCCGTTGCTAGACTTGAGTCCATTCGCATCTTACTTGCTTATGCTAATCACCGTGATATCACCTTGTACCAAATGGACATTAAAAGTGCTATTAAGATTGCTCACAATCCCGTGCAACATTCTCGAACTAAGCATATTGAAGTTAGTCATCATTTCATTCGAGATTATGTTGCAAAAGGGGACATTAACCTTAAGCATGTTCGCACCGATAAGCAATTGGCGGATATATTCACTAAACCACTTGATGAGAAAGTGTTTTGCAGGTTGAGAGGTGAATTGAACATCATTGATGCTTCAAACTTGGAGTAGGAACTCCATTTGATACATGCGGGGCATGAGCCTATGACTAATCCTCGATATTTCTCTTATGATGCTATTCATATGTCTTGGATATATTTGTACCTTGCATGGTATCTAACCCGTGTAGGTACTTGGATGAATCTAAATCTATGAGATTGCCACACACTCACATCTTGAGCAATTTCTACATCACCAAGTCTCTACACAATGGTGGTTGAAGACAAGGAAGCATGAAACCATTCAAACATATCCTTTGGCAAATTCTATGTTGAGTCTCATGATTGTCATTTTGGATACACAAGTGCTCTTCCTTGCAAAGCTAACCCATGTAGGTAGATGAAATCAAACTCCAAGTGGTGCTCCCAACTCTTGATGAACTACATCAACCTTGAGCAACCCACACAAGTTCAACTACATGATCAAGATCAACGCCACCACCCAAGGTATGTTATTCTATCTTAGAGAAGCTTTACTCCAAGTCATGAGCCAAAGCAACTCGACAAGATGTGAATACATCAAGATGCTTAAATGAAAAATGGTAACCCCATTTTGAGCTTAAACGATGAGTATGACATATGATCAAGTGCTCTCACTTGACTCCTAAGTCAACATACTCTAACATAGGTGACTTTGTCACCGACCATTTCTAGATGAAGTTCTCTAGTGTTTCTCCGTGCTTCATCTAGAACTTTTAGTTTCTTTTCTTTCCTTTTTGTTCTGCATTTTCTGCATCCAATTCATTGCAAATCTTTCAGTAAATTCCTTGCATATCCTTGTGAGATCTTACTTGTCTAGTGAGCTGAGGTGACAAGTGGTTTCACTCTAATGAACTCGGTCACACCGGTTTGTTCTCTTCGGCCCAACCGAAATCTTTCGGTGCAACCGAAGCACACAACTCGGAGTCACCGATTCCACCACAGGAAAACCAACTTGCCACTTATTCCTGATTTCTGTTTGCTCCAGCTCCACTCAATGATTCTTGTCCTCTACCAGCATCATATTAGACATGCTGCTTTGCTCTGTGACTCGAGGACCAACCCATTTGTATCACATGTCTAGAAGAGCCCTTCTTGGAAATTGATGTCAAAGGGGGAGAGAGAGATCACATCAAAGCTTAATACTTCCTATAGGGGGAGAAAGAGAGAATACTCAGGGGGAGAGAGTTTCTCAACTAGGAGAAAGTAAAATCATCAAAGACCCCAGATGCTTGGTGTTCAAGAGGAGAGATGTCACATGTCTTTAAGAGGGGAAAGACATGTTTGGTTGCTTGCTTTATCTCAAGCTCTGTTGTTTCCTTTTTTTGTTGCTCTGATTTTCTGTTCCCTATCTTCTCCCAATATCCCATGCAGATTTAGGGGGAGCAAGACATCTAAGGGAAGGAAATCTCTGATTTTATTGCATATTTTTACCTTTGGGGACATGTCTATATCCAATGTGGTACTTAGTACTCACTCTACGTGTCATCCCAGTCTTGGTTCTCTTGTGGTTTCTCTTGCTTGCTCTGGTCAGTAGGTGCATCTGTGTTATTTAACCTTGTTTGCGCAGGTTCATCCCATCCTAAGCCAACTCAAGACCACAAGGTAAGTATATGCATCACAGTCATGTGAATGAGAAGTTCTTGCTGATGTACATACTGTTTGCAAGAAGGACTCATGAGCATGAAGGTACATCTCTCATATTCACATCATTTGCTCTGATGCATATAGCCAAGATACATGTAACACATTGCTTACTCTGTCATGTTTACGCATTCACATGCTCCTATATTCAATATTCACATGATTGCATACATGTAGGGGGAGCCTATGCATGTTACATGTCTTTCCAAAGCTTTACTTGCTATTCTCTATATCTTTATCTAAAGCTTTGATGTATGTTGTCATCAATTACCAAAAAGGGGGAGATTGAAAGCACAAGTGCTCCCTGGGTGGTTTTGGTAATTAATGTCAACATATCTCTTGTTGGACTAACACTTTTACCTAGTATGTTTCAGATAAGTTCAACAATGGAGTGGCATGGACTAGAGGATGTGGAACCCCTTCAAGATGCTAAGGACAAAGGATTGGCTCAAGCTTCAAGATCAAGACTCTACATTTTCTATTTTAGTGATCCAAGATCACATTGAGTCTATAGGAAAAGCCAATACTATCAAGAGGGGATGAGGTGTTTCTTAATGGCTTGCTTGCTCAAAGTGCTTAGTGATATGCTCCAAAACCCTCAACTACCTTCCCACATCCACATATGACCTAAACCAAAAGTCAAACTCGGCCCCACCGATTCTATCTATCCGGCGCCACCGAGTTTTAGATGTCATAGCCATTGCCACAAACCCTAGCAAATCGGTTTCACCGATAGGGATCTCGGTCTCACCGAGATGGGATTGTAATCTCTTTGTTTCCCTTCATAACGTTTCGGTCTTACCGAGATGAGCGATCGGTCCCACCGAGATTATAATGTAAACTCTCTGTTTCCCTTTTGAAACATTTCGGTCTCACTGAGATGAGCGAATCGGTCCCACCGAGTTTACCTGACCAACTCTCTGGTTAGCTTATTACCAAAATCAGTCCCACCGAGTTTGTAAACGGTCACACCGAGATTACGTTATGCCCTAATGCTAACCATATCGGTCCTACCGAGTTGCATCTCAGTCCCACCGAAAATCCTAACGGTCACTAGGTTTGCTGAATCGTCCGACCGAGTTTAACCATTCGGTCCCACCGAGTTTGGCAAGTTGTGTGTAACAGTTAGATTTTGTGTGGAGGTCATATATACCCCTCCACCCACTCTTCATTCATGGAGAGAGCCATCAGAACATACCTACACTTCCAATACACATTTTCTGAGAGAGAACCACCTATACTTGTGTTGAGGTCAAGATATTCCATTCCAACCATATGAATCTTGATCTGTAGCCTTCCCCAAGTTGCTTTCCAGTCAAATCTTCTTTTCACCAAATCCAAATCATGTGAGAGAGAGTTGAGTGTTGGGGAGACTATCATTTGAAGCACAAGAGCAAGGAGTTTATCATCAACACACCATTTGTTACTTCTTGGAGAGTGGTGTCTCCTAGATTGGCTAGGTGTCACTTGGGAGCCTCCAACAAGATTGTAGAGTTGAACCAAGGAGTTTGTAAGGGCAAGGAGATCGCCTACTTTGTGAAGATCTACCGCTAGTGAGGCAAGTCCTTCGTGGGCGACGGTCGTGATGGAATAGACAAGGTTGCTTCTTCGTGGACCCTTCGTGGGTGGAGCCCTCCGTGGACTCGCGCAACCGTTACCCTCCGTGGGTTGAAGTCTCCATCAACGTGTATGTACGATAGCACCACCTATCAGAACCACGACAAAAACATCCGTGTCTCCAATTGTGTTTGAATACTCCAAACCCTTCTCTTTACATTCTTGCAAGTTGCATGCTTTACTTTTCGCTGCTCATATACTCATTGCATGCTTGCTTGATATGTATTGTGTTTGTTAAACTTGTGCTTAAACTCCACTTAAACTTAAGAATATTAAAAACTGCAACTTTTGGCACTTAGTGTCTAATCACCCCCACCCCCCCTCTAGACACCTCTTCTCGATCCTTTCAGGGGGAGAACATTGTATTGACATCCAGAAAGAGAGAAGAAGCCATCTAGCTAATAACTATGTTCCCGTAGGTCTGAGGTGAACTACTCACACTTCATCGGAGGGGCTATGGTGATGATGTAGAAGCCCTCCATGATGCATACCCCCTCCGACGGAGCTCCGGAACAGGCCCCAAGATGGGATCTCGTGGATACAGAAAGTTGCGGCGGTGGAATTAGGGTTTTGACTCTGTATCTGATCGTTTGGGGGTACGTAGGTATATATAGGAGGAAGGAGTACGTCAGTGGAGCAACAAGGGGCCCACGAGGGTGGAGGGCGCGCCTGGGGGGTAGGCACGCCCCCTACCTCGTGGCCTCCTCCTTTGTTTCTTGACGTAGAGTCCAAGTCTCCTGGATCATGTTCAGTGAGAAAATCACGTTCCCGAAGGTTTCATTCCGTTTGGACTCCGTTTGATATTCCTTTTCTTCGAAACCCTAAAATAGGCCAAAAAATAGCAATTATGGGTTGGGCCTCCGGTTAATAGGTTAGTCCCAAAAATAATATAAAAGTGGATAATAAAGCCCAATAATGTCCAAAACAGTAGATAATATAGCATGGAGCAATCAAAAATTATAGATACGTTGGAGACGTATCACCGGGAAACCCCTGGCAAACTATATGGGCCGGCCAAGAGAGGGACAGACCTGCCCCTAAGGGGCTGGTGCGTCCCCCATATGGGCTGGTCAAATTGGAGTAGAAAAGGGGAAGGAGGAAAGGAAAAAGGGAATAGGATTCCCCCTTCCCCCTTTTCCCTTCCTACTCCGAATAGGAATAGGAAAGGGGGGAGGCCGAATTGGGAGGACCCCAAGTAGGATTCCTTCTACTTGGGGCGCCCCCTCGGCTGCCTCTCCTCCCCTCCAACCTATATATATATATATATATATATATATATATATATATATATATATATATATATATATATATATATATATATATATATATATATATATATATATATATATATATATATATGAAGGGGTGCACCACTAGAACACACATGAATCATTGTTAGCCGTGTGCGGCGCCCCCCTCCATAGTTTACGCATCCGGTCATATTCACGTAGTGCTTAGGTGAAGCCCTGCGCGGATCACTTCACCATCACCGTCACCATACCATCATGCTGACGGAACTCTCCCTCGACACTTTGATGGATCAAGAGTTCGAGGGACGTCATCGAGCTGAACGTGTGCAGAACTCGAAGGTGTTGTACGTTCGGTGCTTGATCGGTCGGAACGAGAAGAAGTTCGACTACATTAACCATGTTATCAAATGCTTCCGCTTTCAGTCTACGAGGGTACGTGGACATACTCCCCCCTCTCGTTGCTATGCATCTTCTAGATAGATCTTGCGTGAGCTTAGGAATTTTTTTGAAATTCCATGCTACGTTCCCCAACAGGTAACACATGGCATTGTTTTCGTTGAGCTTACGGCTTCGCGTTGCCTTGCTCATTCTAATTTTCTGTGTTTCAAAGAACTTCCCCTGACTACCTTCTCTATGATTGGGTTTGAAGACTTTGCTTAGAATTATCTTATTCCACGGGATTTGAGTCGTTTGTCTCTTGTTTAGATTCATCTCTATTCAGTTATATATTAGGTTATGTTACTTTGTTTTTCTTTCAAGAATTGTCGAATATTCCATTCACCCTCCCCCATCTGGTCAATATCTAATCTTAGAATTTCCAAGACGTTTTTTCCCTGCTATAATAAGGTTGTGTGCGTGCCGAGCAAAATTTGTCTTGCAAAGTTCTATATTTCATTTGGGTTTGCCTGAGAAGCCATAGGATACTTACAGGCGACTATGGAAAATTCTTTCTCTCCTTGATCTTCATGTGAGCCCGTGGACTCCCATCCCTTTGTCTGTCGCTCTAGTGGCTGGTTACGAGGAGTGAAATTATGGTGTCTCGGCTCCTGCTAGTAGATAATTTTTTTAATCCTTGCAGGGCGGCACTCGGGTGGATGGCGATGCTTCATCTTCGAGTCGGTCTTTTGGCTCCGATCCTACTCTAGTTCGCCCATTGGGTTGGATTCGTAGCTGCGATATAGATCCCTGCTAGCTCCTTGGGGCGACAAGATTAGAATTTCTCGTCGCGCGTACACGACAACAAGGTTTGGTGTGGTGATCCTAATCAATTCAAGGGTTCGACAGTGACGACTGCGACTCCAGGGAGTTGATCATTAGGGGCACATGTTAAACACTTCCTATCTGTAATTGATAAGATCAGGGCGTTGTCGGTATAGGAGCGGCAACATCAATGCCTCACGGCTTGTTCTGATGGCGACAATTGTCGTTAGATGGTTGAGGGGCCTCAATGCAATTTTTTATTATGTTCGTAATGTTTTAAGTATATCTTTATAATATATTTGCATCTTTCTAAAAGATAAAAGAATTACTTTGTGTTTATTGAAATTAAAGTTTTACCATGTGTTCCTTAGAAAAACGGTTAAATTCCAATTTTCTCATCTTTTTTAAAGGGATCTCGGAAGAAATTGTTGGTTTCATTTTCTTGAGCTGGAAGAAACAAGTATGGGTTAGCCCGATATCTGTTAAGGCACTAAGCTCATTAGATCTGCAAACCAGCCCGTTGCTTGGTTGGTAAAGAGTTCAAGTCCTAAACTTGACATTGATTCTTGCATTATCCTGGATTTATCTCAGGCTTTCGACGATGTTCGTTCAGTGGGAGGAGACATTCCCATCGACTGCAAGGCGTCTATGGTGACTTTGTAAAATCTCAAGATGCTATGTCAGCTCAGTCTTTCGGAAGTGCTCATGAGGATAGGGAATGCGTACGCGTGTTCATAGAAGTAAGTGTATGCTCACGTATGTGAGCGACTTTGATTACATTCATAGAAGTAAGTGTATGCTCACGTATGTGAGCGACTTTGATTGCATTGTGTTAAAAAAAGCTCATTAGATCTAGAGTATTCTTGTGTCTCTGGGGTTGTGGGGTCGCTGGGGCATATATGTAAGGGAGTTTGTCGTTAGTTTAAAGTTTATGTTTTTTCATATCTATTTTCTATTTTTAAATCTTCTTAACTTCATGAACATTGTTAAAGTTTCTGAAATTTATTTCAATTTTTTATTATTCTTTAAAATACGTGAACATTTATGAAATTCCCTGTTGTTTTTGTAATTTAATGAGTTTATTTAATTTGCATCATTAAAAAATTGAAGCCTTTTCAAAATGTGTGAACATCTTTTGATTTAACGAACATTTTTAAAAAGAGAGTCGACTTTTATAAGATAGAAGTGGATCAAGCGAAAGAAAATGCCGAGTGGGTGAGTCGAGTAGGGAGCCGAGCTAAACGAGCAGTAGCTTCATGGGCCAGCCCATGTAAACATTATAGTAGCAATTCCACAGTTTCATCGTCGAATAAGAGCACAAAATGGAGAACGCCTTAAGCAAAAGTTATTTTAGGGAAGCCAAGTCTTTATTGCCTTAAGCACCAGCTAGCAAGTTGGCGCATGCACGCGGACCGCGGCCAACTTCAAGCTAGCTCGTTCGCTCGCATGCTTCGCCCTCTAGTTTTTTTTTTTGTTTTTTTTTCCAGGTAGTGAAAAACCAAGCAGTTTCTTAGTACTATCGGAAAAATTTTGAATCGTTTTTGACAGATTTAGAAAAAAGTCCGTGAATCTAGATTTTCTTGCGAATTTTAAACAAGTTCATGCATTAAAATTTTGAAAAAAAATTACTAAAAAAAATTCTTTTCAACTGGAAAAAATTTCATAAATTTAAAAACTTTCATGAAAATTAAAAAAGTTCACAAAAATGAAAAAAATTCACAAAGCTGAAAAGAAGTGCACAAAACTTTTTAAAAGGTACAAAAAATGAAGTGAAGTTCCTGAAATTGAGAACTTTTACGAAAACATCACAAAAGTGAAAAGGTTCAAACAAATTCATGAATTTTTAAAAAGTTCATGACTTGAAAAAGTTCATAATTCTGAAAATAAAGAAGTTAACAAATTTGAGAAAAAATATAAAATTGAATAAAAAGTCATAGATTTAAAAATAAAATCATGGGTTTTGAAGAAGGTTCATGAATTTGTCAGAGAGTGTTCATAGATTGAAAAAAATAGTAACTTTCAAAAATGTTCATGGATTTGACAAAAAATGGATTTCAATTAAGTTCGTCGAATCGATAATAGTTCAGAAATTTGAGGAAAGATCATGAATTTCAAAAAGATGTTCATGAATTTGAACAAAGTTAGTGAATTAAGAAAATATAAAAAAGACAAAAGAAAAGAAAGAGAAAACAAAAAAATGCCAAACAGAAAACAATAGAAATCCGGATGAGGAATGCGATGTTTTTTTCTTTACAGTTGCATTTCCCACAAAAGAAGCGAAAAAGGAATCAAGTGGGCATAGTAAGTAACTTGTCCCAGTTGGTTGCTGTGGCTTGAAGTAAACCTTGAGGGTTGGAGTTCGAATCGCGGGTGGCGCATATTTTTGAAGATTCAAAAGAAAAGAATGAGTTGAGTCCATGACCGGGGGGGAGGAGGGGGAGAGGAGGGGCACCAGTTTGTGGATATGCCTTTAACTGGCATTGGGTACGCATGTTTGGCTACTGCAGCCGCTTGACATTGTATCAGTTCCTATGGACCTTGGTAATCAATAAAGCAACGAGTATTACCCTTAAAAAATTGGCACTGAGGGCGTGAAGTAGGGTTTGGGCACAAAACGATCATCGGCTGACACTGACGCTGAAATGTGTAAGGACACGCCAACCATACACCAAGCAACTCCATTCTCCTTTAGAAGAAAATATCGCACACTAGCATGATATATGAATGAACAAAAGCTCCACAAGAACATTATTAAAATCCAAACCAATGCGGATAAAACGAAAACGAAGCAATCGACCGTCATAGTCTACTAGAGGAAAACGACAACCCCAAGAGAGAATAATGGCCCGGCAAAGCTCGCGTTAGCCTCCAATATGCTTTATGTTGGCTAGATGGGCGGGTTATGCCCATGCGCATAGCATGTTATGAAAACGTGATGTACTCATGTTGGTGTTGGGGAACGTAATAATTTCAAAAAAATTCCAACGCACTCGCAAGATCATGGTGATGCATAGCAACGGGAGGGGAGAGTGTTGTCTACGTATCCTTGTAGACCGACAGCGGAAGCGTTATGACAACGCGGTTGATGTAGTCGTACGTCTTCACGGCCCGACCGATCAAGCACCGAAACTACGGCACCTCCGATTTCTAGCACACGTTCAGCTCGATGACGATCCCCGGACTCCGATCCAGCAAAGTGTCGGGGAAGAGTTCCGTCAGCACAACGGCGTGGTGACGATCTTGATGTTCTACCGTCGCAGGGTTTCGCCTAAGCACCGCTACAATATTATCGAGGATTATGGTGGAGGGGGTGTCGTGGTTCTAAGTCTGACAGTAGTGTAGGGGGGTAAGTATGGAGAGGCAAGATCTTAGCTATGGAGAAGTTGTAAGCACGCAAGGTTTACGAGTTCAGGCCCTTCTCGGAGGAAGTAATAGCCCTACGTCTCGGAGCCCGGAGGCGGTCGACTGGATTATGTGAGTATGAATTACAGAGGTGCGAACCCTTGTCTCGGAGGAGGGGGTGGCTTATATAGAGTGCGCCAGGACCCCGGCCAGCCCATGTTACAAAGGGTTCAATGTATATTAAGGCAAGGCGTTACTGGTAACGCTAGTAATAAAGTGCTATGATGACCATAAAAGCTACTTAATGGCCGACCGTTAGTGTGCGGAGTGACTTTAGGTCTCCTGGCCGTCGAGTGGTTGGATCTTGGTCGAGTGATTGCTTCTTGGTCGAGTGTCTTCGAGTCTGTCGAGTGGAACACCTCCAAGTCGATTGAAAGGTGATTTCTTCTAGAGATGTCCTTAGGTAGGGCAGTTAGGACAGGTCCATGACCCTGCCCTAGGTACATAGCTTCATCATTAGCCCCCGAATGGATCGAGGTTTGAGTGGGGAAGGAGTTGAGAACTTCTCCGACTCGTTTTTCATGCCGTGAGCATATCTTGTTTCGGATCAACGGACCTGAGTGATGACAGCAACTTCCTTTTCAGTCGCCTTGATCCATTCTTAATTCTTCATCGAGTGAGTTTCTTTACTTGTCAGGCTCCGAGTGATGGTGCGGAGGAGATCTTTAGTCTGACAAGTTGTTTGCTGCCCGCAGATTTTGCGGGATCCGAATTTTGGGAAGCGCGCGGGACGGGGGAGGCCGCAGTAATCGGATGGGATAGAGCGGAGCCGCCTCGATCCCCGTGTCGCCTTTTTTGCCACGTATCGCGCACGCGATCATTACGGGATTTGACAGAGACACCTGGGCTTACTCGTCAGCCACTCAGAAGCGGCCTCATATAAGGCGTTGGACCGGAGTCTCCCGAACAGTGCGTTCCCATTTCCTCTTCTCCTCTTCACGCCCCTCCGCTGCGCTCGCTCTCGCCCCAGCATCACCGCTCCGTACGCGTCTCGCCGGCAACAATGGGGAAGGAGAAGACGGCGGCTCTGGAGCGGGCAAAGAAGGCGACGGCGAGGTCGAAGGGGAAGGCGACCAGCCGGGGCGGATCTTCCTCGCGGACCGGCCTGCTGAAGGGCTGGATCCAGGGCGACTGGATCCACTCGAGGATCACCCAAGAAGACCTCGATGACCTGGCCGAAGGGGGGCTAATCCCTTATGACTCGGCGTGGCTTCCGGGGAAGGAATCTGAGCCACAACCTCGGGAGGGTGAGCGTGTTCTTCTTGCCACCCACGTCGACCATGGATTTTCCTTGCCTCCTCACCCTTTCTTTCGAGGGTTTCTGAACTTCTTTGGGGCACAACTCCACCATTTTACCCCCAACTCAATCGTTTATCTCGCCGCTTTCATTTCTTTGTGTGAGAATTTCCTGGGTTGCCGGCCTCACTGGGGTCTTTTCAAGCATATTTTCACTTATCGCTCCCAGACAGTGAAAAAGACTAATCCGAGTGACGAGAGGACCCAAGTGATCCAGATGTGTGGGAGTCTTAGCATCCAGACGAGAGGGAAAAAGCTCCTTTCCGGCCATGATTCTTCCTGACTCAGTTCGCGGATGGCAGTCGACCTGGTTTTACTGTAAAGACCAGTCGACGCCAGGGCAATCGACTAGCCTCCCTCCCTTTACCATGGACCGAGTGGAGAAACCCTCCCCTTTGAAGGTGCTCCCGGAGGAGAAGGCGCACGTGAAGGTGTTGGTCGATCGAGTGGTCCAGCTTATTCGTGACGGGGTCACTGGTATGGATCTCTTGGAGGTCTTCCTTCAGCGGCGCATCCAGCCTCTTCAAGCTCGAGACCATCCGATGTGGATGTATTTGGGTCTTGAAGACTCCACTCGGATCCACCCGGAGGAGGTCGACGACGACACACTGGAGAAGTGGCTGTCGGGCATTACCGGGAACAAGGACAATCCCAGGGGAGCCAGGAGAGTTCCCCCATTCGACCAGTCTCATGCACCAGAGCAGGTCTGATTCTGAGTTTTTGCTTGTAATCTGAATTCACTCGCGCAGCTACCTATATTGCGTCGACTGACTTTGTTATCCCTGCTTTCTTTCAGGCCATTATTGAAATGTATTCAATGCCCAACGGGGAGCAAGAGCAAGCACTGGAAGGCGAGGCGAGTGGCGGCGACAGTGGCGAGTGGACTTCCGATGGTGAAGGGGATGGAGGAAGCGACGACTCAAGTGGAAGAAGTCGAGTCGCCCCCTCGCAGGGAGAGGCGATCCAAGCTCAACCAAGAACGGCCGAGTGCCCGCGACAAGGCAACTACTCAGGCTGGTCAGTCTTCGAAGCGTCCTCGGATCTCTTCACCAACCCCGACTGAGAAGGCGCCAAAGCACCCCAAAGTTGCAGAGCCGAGGACTCGGAAGGCGTTGCCGAAGATCAAGATTGATATCCCCGTCGCCTCCGCGTGAGTGTCTCTCTTTGTATTCACTCGACGCTCCGCGCTGTTTGTTTTTCTTGTTTTAACTGGACGAACTTTGTAATTGTCAGCGCTGCCACTTCCAGGACCTCAGCTTACAGGGATGATGATGAGGTGATGGAGGATGCGGTCACTTCTAATCCGGGTATGATTTCTGCCATACTATCTTTATTCGGTCGATTCAACTGCAATGTGCATCATTGGGTGACGTGATTTTGGCAATTGAACTTTGCACACTCCCAACATTATTGACCTCCCTGATGATGATGAAGAGCCCGAGAGGCCTTTGACGAGGAAGAATAGGCGATCTCCTGTAAGTGAGGCGCTACAGTCGACGCCGAGGGCGGAACCAGTCGTTCAGGACACTAGCGACGTCAATCGGGGTTCTGTTACCTTCGCCGAGCCACTGTCGAGTGCCTTGCCTTCTTCGTCGACTGCTCGGGCCCCTGTCGACCCGCCTTCAGTTTTTGCGACCCATCATGTCCCAGAGGACGAGGTGAATGCTGCTAGGGAAGCCATACGCCAGGCGGGCATTATGATGGAGAAGATGAAGACGGTGCGGGATGCCAGCCAAGCCGCCTATGATGCCAGCTCGGCTCTCCAGAGCAACGTCTAGGTTAGTTGGTCGCCGCTTGTTCTGTTAGGATATGCTATCTGAAGACTCTTTCCGAAAATCTTTTCATCTGTACACCCACTGGGTGTGTCGATTGAATTTTTTGGACTAGTGGGGGCACGCTGAGTGCACCCACTGGGTATAGTCCCCGAGACTACGGTGGACTGCTGGCATTCGACTATAGTCTTTGTATTTTGTTGAATGTATAAATAGTTTTTCTCTTCCACTCGGTCTGGTTGAGTGGGATCAGAACCGGTGGGGGCACGCAAAGTGCACCCACTGGGTGTAGTCCCCGAGACTACGGTGGACTGCTGGCAGTCGACTGTAGTCTGAGTTCTACTTTCTCTCTTTCTGCCCTTTTTTTAAACTCGACTTCAGCGGGCCGGTCGAGTGGGATCAGAACCGGTGGGGGCACGCAAAGTGCACCCACTGGGTGTAGTCCCCGAGACTATGGTGGACTGTGGGCAGTCGACCGTAGTCTTAGTATTTATTGCCTTTGTTGTTTTTCGCTGTAAAATAACTTCTCCCCTTTGATTTCAGAAATCTTGTGATCTTGGAGCTCGCTTTGCTGACTTGGAGAAGCAGCAGATCCAACTGAACCTTGACTTGGAGCTGGCCAGGACAGAGCTGCAAAAGGTCAGAGACGGCGCCGCTGGTAAGACGAGTTTGTCGACTGGTCAGTTTTAGGCTTGAGTACCCTTCTGCTATTTCTGAATCAATCGTCATTTCTTTGCAGAAAAACTAAGAGAAGCTCTGGCGAAGAAGGATGAGGATTTGGCTGTTGCTCGTAAGGAGGCTGACGACAGGACCGCTCTGGCCGAACAGAAGCTGGCTTCGGTCGGCCAGTTGGAAGAAGAGAATACCAGGCTGAAGACCTTTCTGAATGACTCCAACAAGGAGTGCTCGCGCTAGAAGAAGGCGAATCTCGTCCAGGGCGAGAAAATGGAAAACATTGCTCGCAGGAGGGATGATCTGGAGAGCTATCTGAGAAGTCTTGCCAAGAAGTTGTTCATCAAGCTTGAAGGTGCACATTCTGTTCCGACTGATTTTTATTTTGTGTCGACTCAGTGTACGAAAATTGACTTATCCTTGGATCGTGAATGCAGAGTTTTGCCAGAACTTTGAAGAGATGACTGGGTGGATCGAACCAGGTTTGGATCCAATCAACTCTCCCGTGAAAGATGAAACTGCCATGAATCTGCTCCATCTAGAATCTCGCATCGATAGTGCCGTGGACTACTTGGCTTGACTGAAGGTCGCCATGTCGCAGATCGACCCGGCACTTTGGCCAGAGGCCACACTCCAAAACGATCTTGAGTCTCTGATGACTCGACTTAACGGAATCCCTGACCGAGTGCCGGAGTGGAAGAAGTCTTCTGCTCGGTGTGGCGCTGATGTGGCTCTGTCTTTGGTTTGTGTCCACTTCAAGGAGGTGCGACAAGATAAGCTGGCCGCAATCAAGGTCGCCAACACCTAGAAGCACGACTTCCGAACTTTTATGGAGACTTTTATTGCTGCCGCCACTCGGATTGCCGATGGCGTCGACCTGGACGAGTTCGTCGAGCCTGCCAGCCCTCCTCCCGCGGAGTGAACAAACTCTTATGACCCACCTTAAATTTGCCTCGGAATGCTGAGTGGTTTTTGTAACCGTTAAACTTTTTCGGGCTGCATGCCCGAGTACTTCGATCTGTGATCCGGAACCTTTAGAATTTATCTAAACTTGGTTTACCATTGAATATCTTTATGAATCTCCTGTTGAGTGAACCCATTCTTCATTCGAGACAACTTTTGTATTTGCAGCGCAACTCCGAAGGAGAGGGAAGCAGTCGACCCATGTCTTGTCGCCCTTGCGGGTCGTCGGCGGAGTGCGCATCGTATTTGTGGCGAAGCTCTCCAGGGGAAGGCGGCGATCGACCCACACCTTGTTACTGCAGAGCGGGACGGAGCGCACATTGTATTTGTGGCGATGCTCTCCAGGAGAAGGTGGCAGTCGACCCGCACTTCGTTACTGTAGAGCGGGATGAATCGCGCATTGCATTTGTGGCGAAGCTCCCCAGGAGAAGGTGGCAGTCGACCTGCCCCTCGTCGTCCTTGAGGATTGAGATGTGTTTCATACTTAGGCGAGTTCTGGACTGCAGCTAAGCCCCCGAGTGGGAGGATTGCTCTCCACTCGGTAGGATTTTTTCAAACTTAGGCGAGTGCCGGACTGCAGCTAAGTCTTATAAGTGAGAGAACTTAGGCGAGTACTGGACTGCAGCTAAGCCCCCGAGTGGGAGGATTGCTCTCCACTCGGTAGGATTTTTTCAAACTTAGGCGAGTGTCGGATCGCAGCTAAGTCTCCAAGTGAGAGAACTTAGGCGAGTACCGGACTGCAGCGAAGCCCCCGAGTGGGAGGATTGCTCTCCACTCGGTAGGATTTTTTCAAACTTAGGCGAGTGCCGGACCGCAGCTAAGTCTCCAAGTGAGAGAATTAGGCGAGTGCTGGACTGCAGCTAAGCCCCCGAGTGGGAGGATTGCTCTCCGCTCGGTAGGATTTTTTCAAACTTAGGCGAGTGCCGGACTGCAGCTAAGTCTCCAAGTGAGAGAACTTAGGCGAGTACTGGACTGCAGCTAAGCCCCCGAGTGGGAGGATTGCTCTCCACTCGGTAGGATTTTTTCAAACTTAGGCGAGTGCCGGACTGCAGCTAAGTCTCCAAGTGAGAGAACTTAGGCGAGTACTGGACTGCAGCTAAGCCCCCGAGTGGGAGGATTGCTCTCCACTCGGTAGGATTTTTTCAAACTTAGGCGAGTGCCGGACTGCAGCTAAGTCTCCAAGTGAGAGAACTTAGGCGAGTACTGGACTGCAGCTAAGCCCCCGAGTGGGAGGATTGCTCTCCGCTCGGTAGGATTTTTTCAAACTTAGGCGAGTGCCGGACTGCAGCTAAGTCTCCAAGTGAGAGAACTTAGGCGAGTACTGGACTGCAGCTAAGCCCCCGAGTGGGAGGATTGCTCTCCACTCGGTAGGACTTTTTCAAACTTAGGCGAGTGCCGGACTGCAGCTAAGTCTCCAAGTGAGAGAACTTAGGCGAGTACTGGACTACAACTAAGCCCCCGAGTGGGAGGATTGCTCTCCACTCGGTAGGATTTTTTCAAACTTAGGCGAGTGCCAGACCGCAGCTAAGTCTCCAAGTGAGAGAACTTAGGCGAGTACTAGACTGCAGCTAAGCCCCTGAGTGGGAGGATTGCTCTCCGCTCGGTAGGATTTTTTCAAACTTAGGCGAGTGTCGGACTGTAGCTAAGTCTCCAAGTGAGAGAACTTAGGCGAGTACTGGACTGCAGCTAAGCCCCCGAGTGGGAGGATTGCTCTCCGCTCGGTAGGATTTTTTCAAACTTAGGCGAGTGCCGGACTGCAGCTAAGTCTCCAAGTGAGAGAACTTAGGTGAGTACTGGACTGCAGCTAAGCCCCCGAGTGGGAGGATTGCTCTCCACTCGGTAGGATTTTTTAAAATACTTAGGCGAAACGGATTCACAGCTAAGCCCCCGAGTGGGAGGCTGGCTCGCCACTCGGTAGGAAACTATTTTTACAAACTTAGGCGAAGCGGATCTGCAGCTAAGCCACCCACTGGGGGATTTCTTACGCAAACAAAAACAGTAATAATCACTGGGAAAATTATAATGCTCTTGTCTTTGATAAATAAACTACGTGAGTTTTTCTTATTACATCTCATCCGAGTGAGAATTCAAGTATAAAAGGGGCGGAGTAGCTCCGCATTCCAGGCTCGTGGCTCATCAATCTGGCGATCGACATTGTAGAGGTGGTATGCTCCATTGTGGAGGACTCTGGTGACTATGAAGGGGCCTTCCCAAGTAGGAGCGAGCTTGTGTGGTTTTTGCTGATCCACTTGGAGGACTAAGTCTCCTTCTTGGAAGACTCGGCTCTTCACGTTTCTGGCATGGAATCAACGCAAGTCTTGCTGATAGATGGTCGATCGAATCAAGGCCATTTCTCTTTCTTCTTCTAGGAGGTCGACTGCGTCCTGCCGGGCTTGTTCTGCTTCATATTCAGAGCAGAGCTCGACTCGGGGAGCGTTATGAAGCAGGTCACTCAGTAAGACTGCCTCGGCTCCATAGACCAGAAAGAATGGGGTTCTTCCGGTCGATCGATTCGGGGTTGTCCTCAATCCCCAAAGGACTGATGGAAGCTCGTCGACCCATGCACCTGCCGCGTGCTTGAGATCGCGCATCAATCGAGGTTTCATTCCTTTGAGAATTAGGCCGTTTGCCCTTTCTGCTTGCCCATTCGACTGGGGGTGAGCGACCGAAGCATAGTCGACCCGAGTGCCCTGAGAGGCGCAAAAGGCCCTGAATTTGTCGGAATCGAAGTTTGACCCATTGTCCGTGATGATGTTGTGCGGAACTCCATATCTGAATATCAACTCTCTGATGAAACTGATAGCGGTGCAAGCATCGAGATTCTTGATAGGCTTGGCTTCAATCCATTTGGTGAACTTGTCGACTGCTACTAGCACATGAGTGAAGTCGCTCCTGCCTGTTCTCAGTGGTCCAACCATGTCCAGCCCCCAAACAGCGAAGGGCCAGACGAGTGGAATGGTTTTCAGGGTTGACGCGGGCTTGTGCGGCATATTGGAGTAATACTGACATCCTTCACACTTGTCGACTATCTCTTTTGCCATCTCATTGGCTCTTGTCCAGTAGAACCCCGCTCGGTATGCTTTAGCCACAATGGTCCGAGAGGACGCATGATGACCACAGGTCCCCGAGTGGATATTGTTAAGGATCACTTGTCCTTCTTCTGGTGTAATACACTTCTGGCCGACCCTAGTCGCACTTTCTCTATATAACTGTCCCTTTATGAGTGTAAAGGCCTTGGATCGACGGACGATCTGTCGAGCCTCTTCTTCGTCTTCTGGGAGTTCTTTCCTTAGGATGTACGCGATGTACGGTTCTGTCCAGACGGGAGTGATAACCAAGACTTCCATGATCAGGTCGACCACAGCTGGAACTTCAACTTCAGTCGGATCCATGGTGCTTTTTGGCTGCGGGGCCTCTTCAGTGAAGGGATCCTCCTGGACTGATGGTGTGTGGATGTGTTCCAAAAACACATTGCTGGGAATGGCTTCTCTTTTGGAACCTATTTTTGCTAGATCATCAGCTGCTTGATTTTTCAGTCGGGGTATGTGATGAAGCTCTAACCCTTCGAATTTCTTCTCCAGCTTTCTCACTGCATTGCAATAACTAGTCATGGTTGGACTTCTGACGTCCCATTCCTTCATCACTTGATTAACCACCAAATCTGAGTCGCCATAGACCATGAGGCAACGGACGCCGAGTGAAATGGCCATGCGCAACCCATATAAAAGTGCTTCGTATTCTGCCTCGTTGTTAGAGGAATCAAAGTGGATTTGAAGAACATATCTGAGTTTATCTCCTATGGGGGAGACCAACACTACTCCGGCGCCGGAACCATTTAGCATCTTGGAACCATCGAAGAACATGGTCCAATGCTCCGAGTGAACCTGAGTCGGCAGTTGATGTTCAATCCACTCGGCGACGAAATCTTCGATTGCCTGGGACTTGATAGCTTTCTTTGCCTCAAACTTGATATCTAGAGGAAGGAGTTCAATCGCCCATTTTGCCACTCGACCAGTTGCGTCCCTGTTATGCAAGATCTCTGACAACGGAGCGTCGCTGACGACTGTAATGGAATGATCAGAGAAGTAGTGGGCAACTTTCTTTGTGGTCATATAAATCCCATATACGAGCTTCTGATAATGAGGATATCTTTGCTTCGATGGGGTCAAGACTTCAGAAATATAATACATTGGGCGCTGAACTTTGAAGGTTTTCCCTTCTTCTTCCCGCTCAACCGTAAGTACCGTACTGACGACTTGTCCTATGGCTGCAATGTAAAGCAGTAAAGGCTGCTTGCTGATTGGGGCAGCAAGCACCGGCTGGGTGGAGAGCAGAGCTTTGAGCTCTGTGAACGTTGCATGAGCTTCAGGAGTCCACTCGAACTTGTCAGACTTCTTCATCAATCGGTAAAGAGGCAATGCCTTTTCACCGAGACGAGATATGAATCGACTTAGGGCGGCCAAGCAACCAGTAAGCTTCTGAACATCGTGCACTCGCACAGGACTTTTCATTCGGAGTATAGTACCGACTTTTTCTGGATTGGCGTCGATTCCCCGTTCGGAAATGAGAAAACCAAGTAACTTTCCGCCAGGAACCCCGAATGTGCATTTTGATGGATTAAGCTTGATATCAAACCTTCTGAGGTTGGCAAAGGTTTCAGCAAGGTCAGTCAGCAGGTCGGAACCCTTTCGTGACTTGACCACAATATCATCCATGTACGCCTCCACATTCCGACTGATTTGGGTGAGCAAACACTTCTGAATCATCCTCATGAATGTGGCTCCGGTATTCTTGAGGCCGAATGGCATGGTAACATAAAGAAGCACACGAATGGAGTGATGAAAGCTGTTTTGATCTCGTCAGGCCCATACAGACGGATCTGATGGTACCCGGAATAGGCGTCTAAAAAAGACAGTTGCTCACATCCCGCAGTCAAGTCGACTATCTGGTCGATGCGGGGGAGAGGAAAATGATCTTTCGGGCAGGCCCGATTGATATGTTTAAAGTCAATGCACATGCAAAGTGACTTGTCCTTCTTGGGGACCATGACAACATTGGCGAGCCACTCGGAGTGGTAGATTTCTCGGATGAACTCCGCCGCTAAGAGCCGAGCTACCTCTTCGCCAATGGCCTTTCTCTTCTGGACGGCGGACCATCGGAGATGTTCCTTGATAGGTTTTATTTTTGAGTCGACTCTTAGGCGGTGCTCAGCCAGCTCCCTGGGAACACCCGGCATGTCAGAGGGCTTCCATGCGAAAATGTCCCAGTTCTCATGGAGGAACTGGATGAGCGCTTCTTCCTATTTGGAGTCGAGTGTTGTCGAGATATGAGTTGGAGCAGCGCTGGGGTCGGTCGGGTGGATGTGAGCTGTCTTCGTATCGCCAGTCGACTGAAAAGCTGACTTTGTAGCGGGCTTCTTGGCTCGCAACAAATCACTCGGGTCTGCAGTCTTCTGGTATTCCTGCAACTCCACCACTGCCATATGAGCATCGGCGATCTTCGAACCTTTCTGAAAACATTCTTCCGCTTTCTTCTGATTGCCCATAATAGTGATCACACCTTTGGGGCCAGGCATCTTCAATTTGAGATACACATAACACGGTCGGGCCATGAAGCGTGCATAAGCCGGCCTGCCCAAAATAGCATGGTAGGCACTCTGGAAGTCTACAACTTCAAATGTCAACTTCTCTTTACGGTAATTCTTGGAATCACCGAAAACCACATCAAGAGCAATCTGGCCGAGTGATTCAACCTTCTTCCCAGGAATGACCCCATGGAAACTCATGTTACTGGCACTGAGTCTGGACATCGGAATGCCCATCCCTTTCAACGTCTCAGCATACAATATGTTCAAACCACTACCACCGTCCATCAGGACTTTGGTCAGTCGAGTGCCTTCAACAACTGGGTCGACCACCAAAGCTTGCCTCCCAGGGGTGGCGATGTGCGTTGGGTGGTCGGACTGGTCGAATGTTATGGCAGTCTGAGACCATTTCAGGTAACTAGGTGTCACCGGAGCGACCATATTCACCTCTCGGTTAATAACTTTTAGTCGACTTTTGCTTTCAACATCGGCAAAAATCATCAGAGTGGAATTGACCTGAGGGTATCTATCGTCACTGTCTTCTTTGTCCTCAACCTTGTCCGACTCATTTTCCTTACCTTTGGGCTGCTTGCCCTGGAACTGCTGGATCAAGAGTCGACACTGTCGAGTGGTATGTTTCAGGTAAATGAAATTACCCTCTTCATCTTTCTTTGTGTGGACGAGCCATGGTAAGTCCAACACATCATTTCCGTCCTGGTCTTTAACCTTTTTGGGGTTCCAAGGTCCTTTAGGTTTCCCTTTAAACTTTCCTTGGGTTAAAGCAAGGCTTCCCGGGGAGCCGCTGGCTCGGCTTTCCGCTTCTGTTTCCGATTGGAATTTCCTCCGGTTTCTTGGGCGACTGACTTGAGCTTGCCACTCTTGAGTCGATCCTCATCTTCACCATTAGCGTACTTGGTGGCAATCTCCATCATTCGATTCAGGGACATATCTCCGGTTCGACCGAATTTCAAATTCAGTTCTCTGTACTTGACGCCTTCCTTGAAGGCACGAACTGCTTGGTGGTCAGGCACATTCTCCACCGAGTGATGTAACGTGATCCACCTCTGGATGTAATCCCTCAAAGTTTCATTCGGCTTCTGCACGCAAGACCGCAGTTCCGCCAGCCCTGCCGGTCGCTTGCATGTGCCTTCAAATGTGGTGACGAACACTCGAGAGAGATCTTCCCAAGTGTAAATGCTGCTAGGTGCTAACTGGTTTAGCCACGCTCTGGTCGAGCCCTCTAACATGAGAGGCAGGTGCTTCATGGCCACTTCATCATTGCCGCTGCCAATCTGGATGGCCACTTGGTAGTCCTCAAGCCAAGTATCGGGCTTGGACTCACCAGTGAACTTACTGACTCGAGTCGCCAACCTGAAGTTGGAAGGAATCACAACGGCCCTGATGGCTCTACTAAAGCACTCTGGCCCCGAAATATGTACTCTGCTGCTGGTAGGTGCATCTCTGTCGTGACCTTCTCGGTGAGCCCTGTTCCTGTCGACCAAACCTTGGATGAGAATGGATCTTGCGTCAAAGCCTGGCCCTCTAGGGTCGACTGGAATCCTTCGCCCACCACTATGGGGGCGCCTGTCATCCTGTTGGCGAGGCACATACGACCCGCTCCTCGGGGGAGGCGTGGGCACTCGACGTCGACCGTCACGATCGACTCGGTGATCATACTGCTCATGGTTCCCATACTGGTCACGCCGGTCTCCACGTCCCTCGCGCCTCGGGGGCGATCTCGGGCTGTGAGCCGACTGGACTGTGTCCGCGGCAACGGATCTGCTGTGAATCCTGTTCCGCGACTGAGAAACAGCGGAATTCTAATCTCCTGCTGCCCGGAGTAACGCTCTGATCTGCAGCAAGCCTCTGCCAGCCTCCGACTGGGAAGGCTGAATCGACTCCACTATACGGGCCGCAGCTGCTAAATTCTGAATCGAAGTTCGATATACCTACGGGGGCGGGAAGAGCTGACATCGACTGGATTCAGGAACCCGTTGTCGCGCACGCTCGTCGAGTGCTCGTCGGAGGTTCTCCAGTCGAGTGCGCTAGGCCAAGTTTGCCAGGCGCGCGTCCTCCAAGGCACGAGCCTTGGGGGTTTCTCCAACGATAGGAGTGTGCAGTGCATCCATGTTCCGGCGGCGAAGTTCTTCTCTCTGAAGCAGAGGCTCGGGAAGATACTCATGGAGACGCGACGGGTCGCCTCCACCCGCGCCTCCGTCGGTGCGGGGAAAACCGGGAGGACTGGGCGGTCCATCGACCATCAGAACCTCCGCCGCCGGATCGCTGTTGTCGCACTCGGATGTGGTCTCTGCGGAGCCAGTCGACATGTCGAACAGGCCATAGAGGGATTCGTCAGGCTCGATTGCCGCGACTTGAGGGGTGGCCGACTGACGTGCCACCGCATGTCTCACCCACCGCTGAAGTCTCGACCGACCGGAGTGCTTGCGCCAGCGGGAAACGGGGAGGGAGGACAACACAGAAGCCGACCGGTAGGGGGTCGACGGTTGCCGCAGGAGAACGCCACAGACGCACTCGCTAAAGTGCGTTGCCCCGCGAACAGGGAGTACGTCCATGTCGAGCGGAGCCTCCATTGAAACTCCGCCGAAAACCATGATGATTCGGGTCGGAAAAGGTCGCAACTCCTCCAACAAACGCTAAAACACCTGCCCCACGGTGGGCGCCAACTGTCGTGGTTCTAAGTCTGACAGTAGTGTAGGGGGGTAAGTATGGAGAGGCAAGATCTTAGCTATGGAGAAGTTGTAAGCACGCAAGGTTTACGAGTTCAGGCCCTTCTCCGAGGAAGTAATAGCCCTACGTCTCGGATCCCGGAGGCGGTCGACTGGATTATGTGAGTATGAATTACAGAGGTGCGAACCCTTGTCTCGGAGGAGGGGGTGGCTTATATAGAGTGCGCTAGGACCCCGGCCAGCCCACGTTACAAAGAGTTCAATGTATATTAAGGCAGGGCGTTACTGGTAATGCTAGTAATAAAGTGCTATGATGACCATAAAAGCTACTTAATGGCCGAGCGTTAGCATGCGGAGTGACTTTAGCTCTCCTGGCCGTCGAGTGGTTGGATCTTGGTCGAGTGATTGCTTCTTGGTCGAGTGTCTTCGAGTCTGTCGAGTGGAACACCTCCAAGTCGATTGAAAGGTGATTTCTTCTAGAGATGTCCTTGAGTAGGGCAGTTAGGACAGGTTCATAACCCTACCCTAGGTACATAGCTTCATCAGGGGGCACCGCACACGGCTAAGAGAACGATCACGAAGATCAACTTATGTGTCTATGGGGTGCCCCCTGCCCCCGTATATAAAGGAGTGGAGGAGGGGAGGGTCGGCCCTCTCTATGGCGCGCCCTAGGGGAGTCCTACTCCCACCGGGAGTGGGATTCCCCCTTTCCTAGTCCAACTAGGAGTCCTTCCATGTAGTAGGAGTAGGAGACAAGGAAGGTGAAGAGGGAAGAGAAGGAAGGAGGGGGCACAGCCCCTCCCCTTAGTCTAATTCGGACTAGGCCTTGGGGGGGCGCGGCCTGCCTCTCCCTCTCCCCTAAAGCCCAATAAGGCCCATATACTTCTTCTCCCGTATTCCCGTAACTCCCCGGTACTCCGAAAAATACCCGAACCACTCGGAACCTTTCCGATGTCCGAATATAGTCGTACAATATATCAATCTTTACGTCTCGACCATTTCGAGACTCCTCGTTATGTCCCCGATCTCATCCGGGACTCCGAACTCCTGCAGTACATCAAAACTCATAAACTCATAATATAACTGTCATCGAAACCTTAAGCGTGCGGACCCTACGGGTTCGAGAACAATGTAGACATGACCGAGACACATCTCTGGTCAATAACCAATAGCAGAACCTGGACGCTCATATTGGTTCCTACATATTCTACGAAGATCTTTATCGGTCAGACCGCATAACAACATACGTTGTTCCCTTTGTCATCGGTATGTTACTTGCCCGAGATTCGATCGTCGGTATCTCAATACCTAGTTCAATCTCGTTACCGGCAAGTCTCTTTACTCGTTCCGTAATACATCATCTCGCAACTAACTCATTAGTTGCAATGCTTGCAAGGCTTATGTGATGTGCATTACCGAGAGGGCCCAGAGATACCTCTCCAACAATCGGAGTGACAAATCCTAATCTCGAAATACGCCAACCCAACATGTACCTTTGGAGACACCTGTAGAGCTCCTTTATAATCACCCAGTTACGTTGTGACGTTTGGTAGCACACAAAGTGTTCCTCCGGCAAACGGGAGTTGCATAATCTCATAGTCATAGGAACTTGCATAAGTCATGAAGAAAGCAATAGCAACATACTAAACGATCGAGTGCTAAGCTAACGGAATGGGTCAAGTCAATCACATCATTCTCGTAATGATGTGATCCCGTTAATCAAATAACAAATCTTTGTCTATGGTTAGGAAACATAACCATCTTTGATTAACGAGCTAGTCAAGTAAAGGCATACTTGTGACACTCTGTTTGTCTATGTATTCACACATGTATTATGTTTCTGGTTAATACAATTCTAGCATGAATAATAAACATTTATCATGAAATAAGGAAATAAATAATAACTTTATTATTGCCTCTAGGGCATATTTCCTTCAGTCTCCCACTTGCACTAGAGTCAATAATCTAGTTCACATCGCCATGTGATCTAACATCAATAGTTCACATCTTTATGTGGTTAACACCCATAGTTCACATCGATATGTGACCAACACCCAAAGGATTTACTAGAGTCAGTAATCTAGTTCACATTGCTATGTGATTAACACCCAAAGAGTACTAAGGTGTGATCATGTTTTGCCTGTGAGAGAAGTTTAGTCAACGGGTCTGCCATATTCAGATCCGTAAGTATTTTGCAATTTTCTATGTCTACAATGTTCTGCACGGAGCTACTTTAGCTAATTGCTCCCACTTTCGATATGTATCTAGATGAAGACTAAGAGTCATCCGGATCAGTGCCAAAACTTGTATCGACGTAACCCTTTTACGACGAACCTTTTGTCACTTCCATAATCGAGAAACATATACTTATTCCACTGAGGATAATTTTGACTGCTGTCCAGTGATCTACTCCTATATCACTATTGTACTCCCTTGCCAAAATTAGTGTAGGGTATACAATAGGTCTGGTACATAGCATGACATACTTTATAGAACCTATGGCCAAGGCATAGGGAATGACTTTCATTCTCATTCTATTTTCTACCGTGGTCGCGCTTTGAGTCTTACTCAATTTCACACCTTGTAACATAGGCAAGAATTCTTTCTTTGACTATTCCATTTTGAACTACTTCAAAATCTTGTCAAGGTATGTACTCATTGAAAAAAAACTTATCAAGCGTCTTGATCTATCTCTATAGATCTTGATGCTCAATATGTAAGCAGCTTCACCGAGGTTTTCTTTGAAAAAATCCTTTCAAACACTCCTTTATGCTTTGCAGAATAATTCTACATTATTTCCGATCAACAATATGTCATACACATATACTTATCAGAAATGTTGTAGTGCTCCCACTCGCTTTCTTGTAAATACAGGCTTCACCGCAAGTCTGTATAAAACTATATGCTTTGATCAACTTATCAAAGCGTATATTCCAACTCCGAGATGCTTGCACCAGTCCATAGATGGATCGCTGGAGCTTGCATATTTTGTTAGCACCTTTAGGATTGACAAAACCTTCTGGTTGCATCATATACAACTCTTCTTTAAATCCATTAAGGAATGTAGTTTTGTTTATCCATTTGCCAGATTTCATAAAAATGCGGCAATTGCTAACATGATTTGGACAGACTTAAGCATCGCTACGAGTGAGAAAAATTCATCGTAGTCAACACCTTGAACTTTGTCAAAAACCTTTTTCGACAAGTCTAGCTTTGTAGGTAGTAACACTACTATCAGCGTCCGTCTTCCTCTTGAAGATCCATTTATTTTCTATGGCTTGCCGATCATTAGGCAAATCCATCAAAGTCCATACTTTGTTCTCATACATGGATCATATCTCAGATTTCATGGCCTCAAACCATTTCGCGGAATATGGGCTCATCATCACTTCCTCATAGTTCGCAAGTTCGTCATGGTCTAGTAACATGACTTCCAGAACAGGATTACCGTACCACTCTGGTGCGGATCTCACTCTGGTTTACCTACGAGATTCGGTAGTAACTTGATCTGAAGTTACATGATCATCATCATTAGCTTCCTCACTAATTGGTGTAGTAGTCACAAGAACAGATTTCTGTGATGAACTACTTTCGAATAAGGGAGAAGGTACAATTACCTTATGAAGTTTTCTACTTTCCTCCCACTCACTTCTTTCGAGAGAAACTCCTCTAGAAAGGATCCATTCTTAGCAATGAATGTCTTGCCTTCGGATCTGTGATAGAAGGTGTACCCAACAGCCTCCTTTGGGTATCCTATGAAGACATATTTCTCCGATTTGGGTTTGAGCTTATCAGGATGAAACTTTTTCACATAAGCATCACAACCCAAAACTTTAAGAAATGACAACTTTGGTTTCTTGTCAAACCATAATTTAGATTGTGTCGTCTCATCGGATTTAGATGGTGCCCTTTTTAACGTGAATGCAGCTGTCTCTAATGCATAACCCCAAAACGATAGTGGTAGATCGGTAAGAGACATCATAGATTGCACTATATCCAATAAAGTACAGTTATGACGATCGGACACACCATTATGCTGTGGTGTTCTAGGTGTCATGAGTTTGTGAAACTATTCCACAATCTTTTAATTGAAGACCAAACTCGTAACTCAAATATTTGTCTCTGCGATCAGATCGTAGAAACCTTATTTTCTTATCACGATGATTTCCCACTTCACCCTGAAATTATTTGAACTTTTCAAATGTTTCAGACTTATGTTTCATCAAGTAGATATACTCATATCTGCTCATTCTTGAAGGTCAGAAAATAACGATACCCGCCGCGAGCCTCAACACTCATTGGACTGCATACATTAGTATGTATTATTTCCAATCAAGTTTGTTGCTCGCTCCATTGTTCCGGAGAACGGAGTCTTAGTCATCTTGCCCATGAGGCATGGTTCGCAAGTACCAAGTGATTCATAATCAAGTGGTTCCAAAAGTCCATCCGTATGGAGTTTCTTCATGCGCTTTACACCGATATGACCTAAACAGCAGTGCCACAAATAAGTTGCACTATCATTATTAACTTTGCATCTTTTGGCTTCAATATTATGAATATGTGTAACACTACGATCGAGATCCAACGAACTATTTTCATTGGGTGTATGACCATCGAAGGTTTTATTCATGTAAACAGAACAACAATTATTCTCTGACTTTAATGAATAACCGTATTGCAATAAACATGATCAAATTATATTCATGCTCAACGCAAACACCAAATAACACTTATTTAGTTTCAACACTAATCCCAAAAGTATAGGGAGTGTGCGATGATGATCATAGCAATCTTGGAACTACTTCCAACACACATCGTCACCTCACCCTTTACTAGTTTCTGTTTATTCTGCAACTCCTGTTTTGAGTTACTACTCTTAGCAACTGAACCAGTATCAAATGCCGAGGGGTTGCTATAAACACTAGTAAAGTACACATCAATAACACGTATATCCAATATACCTTTGTTTACCTTGCCATCCTTCTTATCCACCAAATACTTGGGGCAGTTTTACTTCCAGTGACTAGTCCCTTTGCAGTAGAAGCACTTAGTCTCAGGCTTAGGATCAAACTTGGGCTTCTTCACTTGAGCAGCAACTTGCTTGCCGTTCTTCTTGAAGTTCTCCTTCTTCCCTTCGCCCTTTTCTTGAAACTAGTGGTCTTGTCAACCATCAACACTTGATATTTTTCTTGATTTCTACCTTCGTTGATTTCAGCATCACGAAGAGCTTGGGAGTTGTTTCCGTTATCCCTTGCATATTATAGTTCATCACGAAGTTCTACTAACTTGGTGATGGTGACTAGAGAATTCTGTCAATCACTATCTTATCTGGAAGATTAACTCCCACTTGATTCAAGCGATTGTAGTACCCAGACAATCTGAGCACATGCTCACTAGTTGAGCGATTCTCCTCCATCTTTTAGCTATAGAACTTTTTGGAGACTTCATATCTCTCAACTCGGGTATTTGCTTGAAATATTAACTTCAACTCCTGGAACATCTCATATGGTCCATGACGTTCAAAACGTCTTTGAAGTCCCGATTCTAAGCCATTAAGCATGGTGCACTAAACTATCAAGTAGTCATCATATTTAGCTAGCCAAACCTTCATAATGTCTGCATCTGCTCCTGCAATAGGTCTGTCACCTAGCGGTGCATCAAGGACATAATTCTTCTGTGCAGAAATGAGGATAAACCTCAGATCACGGATCCAATCCGCATCATTGCTACTAACATCTTTCAACACAATTTTCTCTTAGGAACATATCAAAATAAACATAGGGAAGCAACAACGCGAGCTATTGATCTACAACATAATTTGCAAAATACTACCAGGACTAAGTTCATGATAAATTTAAGTTCAATTAATCATATTACTTAAGAACTCCCACTTAGATAGACATCCCTCTAATCCTCTAAGTGATCACGTGATCCGAATCAACTAAACCATGTCCGATCATCACGTGAGATGGAGCAGTTTCATTGGTGAACATCACTATGTTGATCATATCTACTATATGATTCACGCTCGACCTTTCGGTCTCCGTGTTCCGAGGCCATATCTGTATATGCTTGGCTCGTCAAGTATAACCCGAGTATTCCGCATGTGCAACTGTTTTGCACCCATTGTATTTGAACGTAGAGCCTATCACACCCGATCATCACGTGGTGTCTCAGCACGAAGAACTTTCGCAACGGTGCATACTCAGGGAGAACACTTCTTGATAATTAGTGAGAGGTCATCTTAAAATGCTACCGTCAAACTAAGCAAAATAAGATGTATAAAAGATAAACATCATATGCAATCAGAATATGTGACATGATATGGCCATCATCATCTTGCGCCTTTGATTTCCATCTCCAAAGTACTGTCATGATCTCTATCGTCACCGGCATGACACCATGATCTCCATCATCTTGATCTATATCAATGTGTCATCACGTGGTCGTCTCGCCAACAATTGCTCTTGCAACTTGCTATCGCATAGCGATAAAGTAAAGCAATTATTGGGCGCTTGCATCTTATGCAATAGAGAGACAACCATAAGGATTTTGCCAGTTGCCGATAACTTTAACAAAACATGATCATCTCATACAACAACTTATATCTCATCACGTCTTGACCATATCACATCACAACATGCCCTGCAAAAACAAGTTAGACGTCCTCTACTTTGTTGTTGCAAGTTTTACGTGGCTGCTACGGGCTTAAGCAAGAACCAATCTTACCTACGCATCAAAACCACAATGATAGTTTGTCAAGTTGGTGATGTTTTAACCTTCGCAAGGACCGGGCGTAGCCACACTCGGTTCAACTAAAGTTGGAGAAACTGACACCCGCCAGCCACCTGTGTGCAAAGCACGTCGGTAGAACCAGTCTTGCGTAAGCGTACGCGTAATGTCGGTCTGGGCCGCTTCATCCAACAATACCGCCGAACCAAAGTATGACATGCTGGTAAGCAGTATGACTTATATCGCCCACAACTCACTTGTGTTCTACTCGTGCATATAACATCAACACATAAAACCTAGGCTCGATGCCACTGTTGGGGAACGTAGTAATTTCAAAAATTTCCTACGCACTCGCAAGATCATGGTGATGCATAGCAATGAGAGGGGAGAGTGTTGTCTATGTACCCTTGTAGACCGACAGCGGAAGCGTTATGACAACGCGGTTGATGTAGTCGTACGTCTTCACGGCCCGACCAATCAAGCACTGAAACTACGGCACCTCTGAGTTCTAGCACACGTTCAGCTCGATGACGATCCCCAGACTCCGATCCAGCAAAGTGTCGGGGAAGAGTTCCGTCAGCACGACGGCATGGTGATGATCTTGATGTTCTACCGTCGCAAGGCTTCGCCTAAGCACCGCTACAATATTATCGAGGATTATGGTGGAGGGGGGCACCGCACACGGCTAAGAGAACGATCACGAAGATCAACTTGTGTGTCTATGGGGTGCCCCCTGCCCCCGTATATAAAGGAGTGGAGGAGGGGAGGGGCGGCCCTCTTTATGGCGCGCCCTAGGGGAGTCCTACTCCCACCGGGAGTGGGATTCCCCCTTTCCTAGTCCAACCAGGAGTCCTTCCATGTAGTAGGAGTAGGAGACAAGGAAGGTGAAGAGGGAAGTGAAGGAAGGAGGGGGAGCAGCCCCTCCCCTTAGTCCAATTCGGACTAGGCCTTGGGGGGTGGGCACGGCCTGCCTCTCCCTCTTCCCTAAAGCCCAATAAGGCCCATATACTTCTTCTCCCGTATTCCCGTAACTCCCCGGTACTCCGAAAAATACCCGAACCACTCGGAACCTTTCCGATGTCCGAATATAGTCGTTCAATATATCGATCTTTACGTCTCGACCATTTCGAGACTCCTCGTTATGTCCCTGATCTCATCCGGGACTCCGAACTCCTTCGGTACATCAAAACTCATAAACTCATAATATAACTGTCATCGAAACCTTAAGCGTGCGGACCCTACGGGTTCGAGAACAATGTAGACATGACCGAGACACGTCTCCGGTCAATAACCAATAGCGGAACCTGGATGCTCATATTGGCTCCTACATATTCTACGAAGATCTTTATCGGTCAGACCGCATAACAACATACGTTGTTCCCTTTGTCATCGGTATGTTACTTGCCCGAGATTCGATCATCGGTATCTCAATACCTAGTTCAATCTCGTTACCGGCAAGTCTCTTTACTCGTTTCGTAATACATCATCTCGCAACTAACTCATTAGTTGCAATGCTTGCAAGGCTTATGTGATGTGCATTACCGAGAGGGCCCAGAGATACCTCTCCGACAATCGGAGTGACAAATCCTAATCTCGAAATACGCCAACCCAATATGTACCTTTGGAGACACCTATAGAGCTCCTTTATAATCACCCAGTTACGTTATGACGTTTGGTAGCACACAAAGTATTCCTCCGGTAAACGGGAGTTGCATAATCTCATAGTCATAGGAACTTGTATAAGTCATGAAGAAAGCAATAGCAACATACTAAACGATCGAGTGCTAAGCTAACGGAATGGGTCAAGTCAATCACATCATTCTCCTAATGATGTGATCCCGTTAATCAAATAACAACTCTTTGTCTATGGTTAGGAAACATAACCATCTTTGATTAACGAGCTAGTCAAGTAGAGGCATACTTGTGACACTCTGTTTGTCTATGTATTCACACATGTATTACGTTTCCGGTTAATACAATTCTAGCATGAATAATAAACATTTATCATGAAATAAGGAAATAAATAATAACTTTATTATTGCCTCTAGGGCATATTTCCTTCAGTTGGCATGTGTTTTATCGATTTCAGAAATGAAACTGGTGGTGCTGGGTTCCTCTTACCAAAAATAAAAACTCCCTCCATTCCCTTATACAAGGTCACAAACTCAAATTACAGGTACCAAGGTAAAATTTAATGACTACTTTGCAAGTCCATTTTTCTTTTCATTAACAGGGATCATTAATATGCCCACATGCATGCAAGAAAGGAATTAGAAGGAAGTAGCACAGTATCATTATGACTACATGCATGAAGTATTAAAACCGTTGATAATACGAGAAAACATCATTAATTTTTACCTCGATTACAGTTAATGGCCTTGTATAGATGCAAATTGTATTTTTTTTATAATGGCCTTGTATAAGGGAATGGAGGAAGTACCTTTAGGCCATGAAGCTCCTAGGTTTAGTTAGAAGAGGGTCCAAAAGACGGCTCACCTAAAGGCCCAATATGTTTTCCATCTTTACTATTAAGGATCGAACGTCGCGCTCTCCCTTCGCATGATCGCACGCAGTTAAAAAAAACTACCCCTCGCGACTTGGTTACACCTCCCCTCGCAGCCTTCCTTTGCTCAATTAAAATAAATAAAAAAACAGGACCCGCGTCCCGTCTCCCAGTCTTCCCCACCTCTCTCCCGATCCATCCTCTCTCTCGATCCCGTGAGGAGAATCGCGGCCGCAGCCTCCGCCCCGATGCTCGTCTCGCTCGCTGTGGCACAGCCCGTGCAAGCCGCCCTTGTACGGCCTCCTCTCCTTCACCACCGCAACAATCGTCGCTTCCATGGACTATGTCGACGAAGTCTTCGGAGGTTGACCCCTGTGGGGAAGCTGGCGGGAGCTCGCGGCCAACCAGATCCAGTGCAGCGCCGCCGATGTCTGGGTGGAAGACGGGCGCTAGCTTCCTGGGTCAGCATACCACCGGGCAGGAGGGCAGACGGATGACGGAGGCTCTCCAAGGAGGAAGTCGACCAGCCTGTCACCAGGGGAAGCCGACCAACATATATAGGCATGGTTGTCATTGACGGAGATTGTGAGTTTTGATTTTTTTTGCTGATAGGTTTTCGCCCCATAGCCTCTACTTCTTCTGCTAATAGCTAGCCATGATCTTGATCTATTGGTGGTTCGTGATGGATGACTATCCTTTGTTTCTCTTGATTGGATTTGGTGTAGGGGTGGACTATCTTTGAGATCCTACGGTACATGTGAGCATAACTGGTCGGCGTACGAGGAGGCCCTCAAGGACAATCCGGTTCTTGCCAAGATGATGGTCAGCGGCGGCTTCTACTCCCTCGGCGACTGGATAGCCCAGGTGCCAATCCAATCCAATTCTTTTACATCCCCTTTCTGCTGCTGCAATAGCTAATTCGGTTCGTTCTTGTTTATGTTGCTCCTAATTGTTTTATTTGTTGATGTTTAAGTAGAAATTGAATTAACAGGAGCTTACTTGCTCTACCTTTTGGTATTGTTGTACGCAATAAAGCCTTCCTCCTGCTAACGGAAATTTAGCTGATTCATGTCATGATTAACCAGATTTTTTGTTGCATATAGTTCAGTCCTCATATAGTTCAGTGAAATGATGGATTTGGACCAGCGCACTATGGATCGTTGATGAAGTTCAAGAAACTACAAATAGAAAATGATTGGTACAAAGTGAGGCCCAAGCTGTCCTGCTAATGTGCACTCCAGATAATAATTAATCGTGCACTTGAAGTAGCATGTTCTTCCAGATAATATATCTTCATGTCCATGTCTTCTTATATAATCAACTAATTAGCGTACCTACTACTCTAGCATTTCTGAGAAAAATAACAATGATAAGGACAGGTGCTCTGCTAGCTAAACTGAAGTAAAATATACTATGCAGGCATTTGAATACTTTGGTGAAATGCCAATTACTTCTCTGTAAGGGTAATAAGATAAAGATTGATGCCTCATGTGCAATCAACAGAAGTGACAAAGTATTGTCTTCTAAAAATTATATAAGCTTGAGTTGTCATGATAACCAAACATTGTACATTACCAAGATATTTTTTACTAAACCGAAATAGAATAAGGTGCTAATACTTCTGTTGCACAAATCTGTAGGTTTGCTCATTAAGTACATGCACTGATGATGTTTGTGGTACCAGGGTGCTCGAGCGCGATGACATGCCTACTGAGTTCCTAGCGCTCGCGAACGCCAGAGTTGGACGCGCCCATGCATGCATTTTAGCTCCGAGGATGGCATCGAGAACGTACACACTCAGGTGCTCCTCAGCAGCAGTTGATCCACGTGGGGTTCTATTTGAGTTCCTCCGTCCCCTGGCAGCGAGGCAGCAGGTCCCTGTCCCCCCTCTCCGTCTCCGGCATGTTGATCCGGTGGCGTCACAGCGGTGGCGTGTGTGGTGTCATGTCATAATAAGGTAGCATCTTTTCTTTCCCCACCCTAATTTTTGTGGTCAGCGTCCGGAGTCCAACCTACCAATCGTTGTCCCCAAACCTCACCGACTTCTTCTGTGGGTGCTCTTTCTCCCCCCTCTCTCATTTCACTTGACGCTGATAGCTGATTGCTAGCATCCTCAATTGTGCTCTTGTCTTCTAAATTTGGCATGGTATGCATTTGCTTGAGATGAGGGTATGGGATGGAGGTGGCTCTAATTTTGAGGCTGTGGTTTATTGGGCTTATAATTTCGACATGATTAATGATATGAATCGTATGTTCTGTTTTCCACAATATAGCTTTTTTCTATGCAATATGAGGCTACGTTTCAAGTTATTATTATCTATTGCTTGCATTCGATGGTTGTACAGTAACATGCTCTCTGAGAAAAGGTTATGTTTCATGTTATTATTATCTATTGCCTTGCATTCGATGGCAAATAGACAACCGATGTGTCATATCTTTGCCCACTCAGGATGCCGATAAACAGTTCAAAAAAATAGAAAGACTTATATATTTCACCATGCTAGCTACATATGTTTATGATGGTTTATTTTCACCAAAATTTTGCTGCACTTTCACAGTTGAGAGAAGTTGAGCAACACACAGTTCCGAAACTGTGCACTGCACAAGGAAGGAAACACTGTAGTATTAGCTGTTGTAATCTACGAAATTTTGTACTGCGTGAGTAAGGTTAAGAATGGCCAACTGATTGAACTTGTTCACAACATTAATAGTAGTCATGATAAACTTATTATTCCTGACTTTCTATGTCTTGTTGTTTTCTACTGTGGACCTATTTGCAGGTTTTTACAGAGGAATTAGTTTACGTGATACTGGTTCACTTGCTACAGCTGAAACATATTTTGATGTTATTGTTATTGACTGGAGCACACTAATCCTAATCTAAGAGGTCATTTCTCTCACTTATTTGCTGGAGGAGTTAGAGAGAAGATATTTTCTATGACTACTGTGTTTTCTTTCCAGAAAATCTGCATGACGCGGTGTAAAATTTATACTTGTTCTCAGCATGTTACTAGGATCTAGCTGCACAAATGGATTTTTGTATGTCCTGCATGGAGTTCCCAATAAGTTATTCCTTGTCATTTTTAGTGCCACCAATGCATGGGGTCTTTGTATATTAGAACTTTTCATGTCTCTGTTTTGGCTCATGTAATACTTACCGATACAATTTACTTGTTCATCAGAATAATGTGTTGATTCCTTGACACAACATAAGTTTTTTTTAAGCTCATTCTAGGAGATACACTTGCATCTTTTATGTACGTGATGTGCCTTGTGAAGTTATGAAACAAGGAATGTGACCAAGGCTCCAACAAATCATCATCACTAAATGCTACAGAAGGAAATGATCTATGCCATCTGTTTTGTCTAGAGAGATCATGGTGTGAAGGGACTCAATGTAGGGTACTGGTACTGAGTGCTTGCTGCTATAACATATTTATTTTGTTTTCTAATAGAGAAATAAATGAGTTCTTTCGGCCAACAAAAGAAAACATATATTATTTTAAGGAAGTAGCCTTTTGAGTCAACAAATTATTCCCACCATGCCAAAACGGAATCCATGGTAGTCTAGCATACTCGAATACTGTGATACAAGTAGGAGTATAAAATACAAGAAATTTCTTTCTTTATGCGCACATTCCCGGAAGCATGAATGTATGTTCATGGAGAAAACATGGTCAATTTTTGTGTAAAAAAACTGATAATGTTCAATGCATGTTTAGCATGGGCAGCCAGATGTTCTTGTGAATTACTAAGCATATGGATAATTCATCTCTTAAGCATTGCAATCTTGCCTCAGATCTTTCTGTTTGCTCCGCCAGACAAAACCTGGCAGCAATGGGTTGGCCAGTGGGACAAACAGGAAAAGAGAACTGAGAAGTGCCAAGTGGTCTGCTTTGAGTTAGGGGAAATTTTGAAATGGTAACGAAGATCCAGATATGCATGGTAGTCTAGCATACTCATTATTGTTATTGTTAACCTTTTGAAATGGTAACGAAGATCCAGATATGCATACATGATTCTCCGGATGATTTTTTGTAGCCTGCACCAGGAGTGCCCAAGAGCAAAAAGGTTGGGTTTGTACAAGATAATATTTGTTTGAACACACTCATAACCTGCATATGACATACATGACGTAACTTAGTGATAGTTCGACAAATGTCTCTTTGTCTAAGTTTGTTATATATCCCGTGGCAACGCACGGGCATTCGACTAATGTCAGCTAATGGTGTGATACCGAACTGTAATGAGTACAGGTGACTTGTCACAACGGCTGAATAAAGTAAGCCCATTTACAGGTGAATTGCATGTTTGTTCTAACTTGTATTTTCTATATATTCACAAAAATTGTTCAAACAGAAAGATACTTCCACCAATCCATAGTACTTGCTTAAACTTATCTTTTAGTGTTAGATACGAGTAATACGGACGGATCGGAGGAAGTACTAGCAAAAAAAACTGCTCCCTCAGACAGCTCCAAAAACAATTCAAAACCAGTTGTTCTTATAAAAAAGGAACAAAGAGTAATTATATTTACTAGTGTAACCAATTTTTTTTCAAACTCAGCTTAAAAAGTAAACAGCCTGCTAAAATGTTAAACATGCAGTATAGCAGATAAAGGGGTAATTTTTTTAGGAAAAACTACATTGATCAGTCAATATTAAGCTTGTATTGTTGGGGCCCACTCAAAGAGTAGGTACCCTTTAAAAATTATTGTATGCTGCTTAATGTCACGTGCACACGGTATTCTTTAGTAAAAGGCGAAAGAATAGTTCGCTATGTGCTCATGACGCAGCTGCGTGATTTGTTCGGCCGGACGCAGCTCCATTATATAGCCAGTTGGCGGTAGTCCATTCCTCTCTCCGGCGATGTGGGACTATTAGCACGGGACAATGCTTCTTTCTGTTCGGCCGTTCGGGCTGGCATTCGGTGTGGCGGGCGTCTTTTATTCGTGGGCCAAAGAGTGAGTTTAGCCAATTTGTGGGCTGGCATTAGTTAGCCTCACGCTCGGTTACTCAAAAACAAAAACAAAAAAAAAATAACCTCATGCTCACACCTAAAAAGAAGTCGGCCTCACTCTCTATACATCGCCTCAAGCGGTGTTAAAGTATTGTCTAAAAAAAGCGATGTTATAGTATGCCGGCCCAATATATAGCCTGAATTTTTTTAGGCAGGTACACCTAAAAAAATGCTACGCAGCTCTTTTCCTTCACTTTTTAAATTTTTGATTTCTTTTTTACCTTTTTAATATTTTTAACATACTTACAAATATATTTCAGAAATGAAATACTTAAATTTATTAAAATGTTCATCGCACATTTATCTATTATTCATGGAGTGTATAAACGACGTTCATGCAACATGAAAACAAATTTAATATCGTTAGAAAAAATCATGACATCTCAAATATGTTAATAAAATGTAAAAATTCCATGTAATTATGCCTTCTTGCCTGCCTTCAGTTCCTGCCTTCAGGATGGCCTATGAATGAGACGTCTACTTCCCATTAAGTCAAAATACCTCATAGATATATTTTTTAGGATAATTCATTAGTTATAAAGAGAAAGATGGCTTCTGACAATGTTTTTAGTCCCCTCGTCCCCAAGCAAGAAAATGGATGTGCTAATGTGCAATGATTTTCGCGCTAGTTGCTCAATCCGTTGCTTATTCAGAAGAATCCTCAAATGAATATTCTTTATTTCCTCTCACAAATGCTCCCCTTTTCCATTCGAATGTAGATGATTGAACAAAATGTTTCATGTGATTCAAAAAATGTTTATGGTATTTTAAAAATGTTCTTATTTTTCAAAATATATGTTTGTGACATTTCCAAATATATGTACACAATTTTTAAAATTGCCTGCAGAATTAAAAAATGTTTTGTGCCATTCAAAAAATGTTCATGGCATTTAAAAAACTTGTCCGCACTTTTTTAAAGATGTGTTCTTGACATTTTAAAAATACTTATACAGTGCAAAGTTGTTTAATGCAGTTGAAAAATGTTCAGCGTGTACAAAAAAATGTTATTCGTGCATAAAAAAGGTAGATTTTTTTGAAAAATAAAAAAATTGATGAAAACATAGAGAGAAAAAAAGAAGGAAAAACTACACGAAAGGTTCTAAACCCGATCTGAACCGGCACATAACCCAAAACCGCAACGGGGCTATAGTGTTAGGCCGACCCATTTAGTCAAGCGCGAGAGGCTCAGAAGGAGCGAGATATAGCCCTGGTGAATCAGAGTGATTTATATAAAAAATTCCAGATCGGGGTTGATTCTTCAGTGCCTTGTTCCTGGACACAGTGTGTTGGATTACAGATTAGGTGCTCTCGTTGCCTTGAGAATGGCCAACGAGCACGTGAGTATCGCACTGCCTAGTGTTCGCTCTGCTTGTTGGCAAACCTTGCCACGTCGTCGGCATCCCGCCTTGCCAATGGGAATTGCCAAGCACCAGGCCCATTCCAAGGCAATTCGGTGTGATTCATGGGCGTTGGTTGTATCCGCTCCCATGGGCTTGGTAACCCAAGGCCAGGTTCTGCGCTCTAAAGTGTTAACCTTGGGTTCATTCCAGCTAAAGGAGGCGATCCAGCCTTTGCTTGATGCCGTTGAATCAATGCATGCATGGTTGGTTGCTTCAGTTTGGGAGTTTTTCGGAGCATGCGAAGGTTGCGTCAAACAGACTCTCTCTTATGCTGAATATGAGGCATGCCCCTCTATGGTGGATCTCGATGTTTGATTTAAGCACAAGTGAGTGATGCATAGATCTATGATTGTTCTCACCTCATACCATGGCCAGTCCATCGTCACTGCATGCATTACCATTTGCCAATGTTGCCGCCATGGTTGAGGCAATTGTCGGGGACCTGGCTCCGGTGTTGCAAGTCATGCTTGGGCTTAAGGGATGCATGTGGAACCGGCTTTGCCGTTGTCAGGGGAGCATGGGGAGGAGGTGCTCGATTGTGACTTTGGCTCCCGTTCCAACCACTCTGCAGCCTAGCCAAGTGTTTGAAAATGGAGAGAGGAGTTGTCTTTTAATATTCCTATGGGTGAGAATATTGTTGTGGCCGGTGTGGTTGTGCCTAATCCCGAGGCCCTCTTTGCCGCTAAGCTTTATGATTTCCTCATCGAACTAGATCCTACAAAATATGAAAAGACGATTGGATGCCTCTTGAAGAAAAGCGCATTGACGGACAAATGTAAGTAGGGCAGTGCAATGCTCAAGGAGAAATCTAGTGGGAGCAAATGCAAGAAGGGTGGTGCTAAAGGGAATGCACAAGATGTTTCATCATGGATGATTCTAGTTTTGTGGGATGTGTACCTGGACTCCGTCGATGTGTTTCTTTCTCTCTCTTTCTTAGAGGTGTGTTTCTTTCAAATTGTAGCGATTCACCGGGTTTCCTTTGCTATGTTGAGACTCGTGCTTTGAGGGATGGCAGTAGTATAATAATTCTACATATACGTAACATGTTAGGTGATCCTATGTAACCTTCCCTCTAAATATCCCCTCCCCCTGATTTTCACAGGATGGCCCCCCTTCCTCCCATTATTCCAATCCAAACCTGCCAAATCATCTGCATCACGTAAATCGTATGTAGCTTTGCGTGGATGCAACATTCCTTGCAGTAGTATCATTGGGCATGTTTGTCGGCCAGCCACCGTGGTCGTGTGTATGTGTGTGTTTGTTCAGGCAAGATCGTAACGCCTTTCGTTCGATTTTACATAATTAACTGTGCAACTCTTTTCTCATAATATCTTTAGAGTAAATTTGTCCAACAATGAATCTGGGATACTGGCAGAAAATGGACCTTTAGTTCCAGTTATGGAACCGAAACTAAAGGATCGGGACTAAAGCCCCCCCCCCCCCTCTCATTTAGTCCCGGTTCTGTTACGAACCGGGACTGAAGGCCCTCCACGTGGTCGCTGTCTGGAGCTCGGGACTAGATAATTTTTTTTGATTTTTTTCCTGATTTTTAAATTTCCGAATTATTTTACAATTTAATCTCTAATCACCCCTCATCACTGCTCTGTTTAATCTATAATCTTTATTCTTTAATCACCCCTCATCATTCCAAATCGTCTAACTTCCCGGCCGGTCACCCATCCTGTCACTACTCCAGCCTGAGTACATTTAACTTCCGAGTTCTATTCCCCCTATTTTCCAAGTCTGCACTTCTTGTTTTCCTGACAATAGTAAGATGTCAATCCTATTAACCCCAGGAGTTTAGTTTGAGCATGAAGTCACATGTTTCACTGTTTGAATTTAAAACTATTATTCTTAAAAAAACAACAATTATTTAGTAACACTAATATTTCTTGAATAAGTAGTTTGACCATAGTTTGACCAGATTTGACCAAAATTCAAAAAAAACTCAAATAATTATTTAGTAACACTAATATTCGTGAATAATTATTTAGTAACATTAATACTTCTTGAATAAGTAGTTTGACCACAGTCTGACCAGATTTTACGAAAATTCAAAATAACTGAAATTTGAGCATAACTTTTTTTTTCCTTTTAGAATTTGAGGATTCAAAAAAATTGCAAAACGACCTACGATAATCAAAATTGGATGCGAATTTTCGTGCTGAACATTTTGATATATTATACGTTTTTTTCCGACATCGTATGCAAAAGTTATAGCCGTTTTACTTTTTCATAACACTTTTTTGCAAAACATGTCCAAATTTAAGTTTTTAAATTTTCCTAACTATTAGATGTAGTAATATAACTACATCTCGAATGATTTTATTTTTTGAAGTTTTTATCATTTTCTTTTGTTTTTTCAAAACTAAAATGACGATACGCAGGGGGGGGGGGGTAGAGTTTGAGACACGAACCCCTTTAGTCCCGGTTCGACGCACCCTTTAGTCCTGGTTCATGTCTCAAATCGAGACTAAAGGTCTCATTTGAACCGGGACTAATGCCTTTCCGACGCCCTAGCCGCTCGAACTGGGACTAATGCTCACATAATGGAACCGGGACTAATATGTACATTGAGCTGTGATCAAAACCCTGTTTTCTACTAGTGCAGATACCTGGGTGCTCCTGTCACTTATTCCACTGTGAAAAATATAGAGTTGGACTTTTTGAACGCTAAGATGATTAAAAAACTTGATGCTTGGATTGCATATTCAGCATCATCTGGGGCTAGATTGACTCTGTTAAATTCCAGTCTGGATGGAATCCCATCATATCTTATGTCAATGTTTTTGTTCAACAAAACTTTTATTGACAAAATGGACAAACACCGTAGAAGATTTTTTGGAGGAGAAAAAATAAAAAGCGTGCTTACCATATGGTGAAATGGGCCAGGGTTTGCCGATCCAAGAGTATTGGGGGATTGGGACTCAAAGATCTTCATAAACAAAATATTAGCCTCTTAACAAAATGGTGGTGGAAGCTTGAGACTTGTGATGGGCTGTGGCAATGTATTATTCGTGCCAAATACTTTAAAAATAGGACTGTAGCTAATATTCGTAGCCGCTTCTCTGATTCTCCTTGCTGGAAGGCAATAATGAAAGTAAAAGAGACGTATATGGCTGGAAGGGTCGTCCAGGTCAATAGTGGTAACCTGGCTAGGGTGTGGCACGATCCATGGCTGGATGAAAAACCTTTGCGAGATAAGATGCCTGTCTTATTTAGTATATGTCAAGATCAGGATGGGACTATTGCTGAGTTTGTGGCAAAGGACTATAAACCGGGGTTCAGACGGAGACTGTTTGGAGAGGTTAATGATCAGTGGGACTGGGTGGTCTCTGAGGCTAAAAAATATACCCTAAGCACCTCCCCTGATGTAGTTTCATGGAGCCTTAATAAGAAGAAGAGGTTCTCCACCAAATCAGTTTATGAGTGGCTGGAGAGGGATTTGGCTGGTCCGAATAACAAATGGATTTGGAAAGCTAGTATCCCTTTAAAAATTAAAATCTTCTTGTGGCAGTTGTTTCAAAATGTTGTGCTTACACGGGACAACTTGCGAAAAAGGGGCTGGCCTGGAAATCCTGCTTGTTCCTTCTGCAATAACATGGAAGATGCTAATCATCTGTTTTTTACATGCTCACTTGCTCGAACTGTATGGGGGGTCTTGGGTGTAACAGTTGGGGCTTCCTGTTGCCCTCGATCACTGTGGCAATGTTGGGCTTGGCTTTATAAATTCTTTCCAGGCGAAAAGAAATTCTATATGATGATTATTGCTGCGATTTGTTGGGGGATTTGGTGCCTCCGAAACAAAGTTACTTTTGATAAATACAATGCTCGTACTCCGCCGGAGGCTGTTTTCAGTGCTTGTTCTTTTATGTTGTACTGGGCAGGACTACTGAAAGAAGAAGACAGGACGAGGTTCAAGGCTGGGGTGAAAAGGCTGGCGTTTGCGGCAGCGGCTCTGGCAGACAGGTCGTACACTCAGGGGTGGATGCTGCTGAGGGATGGAGATGAAGTTCAGATTGGCTAGCTTGGTCATCTCGCCAGTTTCACCGATTCCACTGGGGTTTGATGCCCGTTCTGGTGTTTGTCGGAAGTTGTTTCGCAGTTGCCTTATGCCTCTCCTGGGTGGCTGCATAGTTTCTTCCATATACTTTGCTGCACTGGCGGAGCTTCAGCAAGGCTACATGGGCCATGGCCCGCCCAGCTTTGCACCACATCCTTCTTTTATAGCCGGCCCGCCGGCCCATGGGCCGGGGAAAAACCAATTTCATGCAATTTAGCCTACCCAGCCCGTCCAGGAATTTGCTGCAAGCTCCGCCACTGCTTTGCTGTCTAGGATAGTAGCATGTTAGTGCCGTCAGGTTTTGGCCCCATGACGGTTGATCCGTTCTAGGGTCTTCTTGTTGTGGGTTTCCTGGCGGTGCTCCAGCTCGCTCTACCCCTTTTAGTCCTATTTGGGTTCTGGTGGTCGTTTTATTTTGGATGTGGTTCCTAGAGACTTGTTGAAACCGAACCTATGTATTTCCGTTGATTGCAAAATTAATGGAAAGGGGTGTGAGCCCAGTTGAAAAAGGAACGGGCCGTCTCATGTCACGGGCCTGTATATATGTCTAAGAAGAAGACTTTGAATGGTTCGAAGACTTTGAATGGTTCTGACTGTGCAGCTGGGTGAAAGCGAATCCTCTAAAAAAGCTTGGTGAAAGCGAGCGCTAAACAGAATAGCATCATTTCCCGCTGAAGGTGCAGCACTAGAGCGCGCGATCCATTCCCTCCACGACATATATCGTTTTGCCTGCGTCTCCGAGAGAAAATTGGATCAGTGATTAAAATCCGCGCTTGCTTCCGCGGTCATCCACGCTTCCGACCTCCTCCAATCGCAGAACGCAACGGAGGGGTGGCGCCACCGCCGGACGGCGACGCGACCGAAGGCTAGCTGTTTGTCTCGCTCGCGCGGGAGGAGAAAGAGAAAGAGAACGCCGGTTGGTGACAGACAGTGCGGGATGGAGAGCTACGAGTCTACGCCCCGCGACGGGTGGCTGGGCGACGCCAACGGCCCGGCCGGATTTGATTCCACGAACGCGCGGATCCCTGCCTCCCTCCTGCGGTGGCGGACCTGCGAAAGCGGAAAGGGAAAGCGAAAGGTGGCGCGTACACACGACACGACTCGCCCCGGGGTCAGCGCTGCCCGTCCCGTCCGTGCTACTGCTCCATTGGCTCCAGCACACGTGGTACAAAATAGCATGACCCGGATCTAGGCCCTAGATACTACCTCTGCACTCGGCTGCTGTTTGTTTGTGCAGCCAAAGGTGCACACACATAGTGATACCGGCACTACCTCGGGGTAGGCGTTGCCGGCGCTGGCGCTGGCCCACGGGTGGTGTGCATAAACCTATGCCGAAAAGCCCTTCCACTACAACCGCGCGCGCCACACACGGCGGCGCGCGCTAATCAGGCGGCCGAACGCCGATGTGGCGGCGAGGTGGCGCGCGCGGGGCCCCCGCCCCGGCGACAGGGTGCGCGGGCGCGTGCCGGCGGCGCGACGGCCACACGCGGGCGGGCGTTGTATAGGTGCACCGTGCACGCCCACCACCATTGTCTTGTCCATTGATGTATCGACCTACCGATCGGCGATCGTAGGCGAGTAGCGGCAGCGATCTGTCGCTACATATACGGTCCACTCCCACTTGGCCAGCGGACGCGCACGGCGAGCGGCACGCGCGCGCGCAGCGACGGGGGAGCGGAGACCGGTCGATCGATGGAGGTCCACACCAGCATGCATGCGCATGCGGCATCGTTGGACCGATCGATCCATCCATCGCGCCTGCCGTAGGGTCACTGTTGGAGAGATGCTTAACCTGCTACGTGGACGGCCGGCGTGAGACTCAGCCATTTTACTCAACCAGCGACGACGCGCATTATCGACGGTATCGTCAATCGATGCAGGCCCCAAATCTCTTCATGATTTGCTCCTACTGGCATGATGCATGCATGGAAGCTGCGCTAGAGCCCAGTAAAAACAGATGAGAATCATTTATCCACACGGTCTTCATGCAATCGTGCTCATGGCATCTACTCCCTCCATTCCAAAATATAGTGCGCTCGCGCTTCCCGATGTCGAACTTTGACCATAAATTTTACGAACAAGACCGACTGCGGCGGGAGAAAAAGTTACATAATTAAAAACTTCTTTCGAATATGAATTCACTGATATAACTTTTGCTCCCGCCGTAATCGGTCTTGGTAGTTAAATTTACGGTCAAAGTTGAAGCATGGGGATAGAGGAAGCACTACATTGTGGAATGGAGGGAGTATCCAGTTTACTTTTCAATGCATGGATGATGGATGGGTTCACTTCTTCCGTTCTTCACATGATGAGAGAGGACAAGGGCACCGGAAAGCTGGCCACCTTTAATCGCCGATCCCCATGTCAAAAGCGATTGGTACCTGCTGGCCACGGCACAGTAGCCAGCGATCCTTCCTGTGCATGCCGTCCTCTTGTACAGCAGGCGGAAGAAACAAGCCACGCCCATGCATGCATGCACCGCGCGTGGCCGCCACCCACGTCCATGTGCGCTCGCTCACTCGAACCAGATGCCTTCTTCCTCCACCCTCCACTTGTGCCTAGCTCCATCCCTCGGCTCCATCCATGCACGCCGATGCCAGCCATCGGCAGATCGAGTACAAAATCCTCTTGAACAGTCCTGTGGATGACACGAATATATCGATATTGTAGATATTTGGTTTGAGGCGTGAGGCAATTGGGGCATGCATCCTTTGCTTTTTTAGGCGGGAGCATCTAAATGATCCGGATGAGGCAGAGAAGAGAACAAAGGTCGGGGCATGGGAAACTACCATCACACACGTCAAGCATGCCAAAAACTTTAGCCAAGGCGCTTTTGACGACACCTGATTCCCGCTCAATGCCCAAGGTTTCGTCTCGAATTGTTTATCGAGGAAACTGATGTTCCCTGTTTCCGGACCATAAATTAATACACGAGGTTGCTAACTATTTTACTCGATATATACTGATGCTCTGAATACGGGCCAACATTGAGCAAGTACGATCGACGCCTTGCTAATCAAGGCACAATTGCCAGCTTGCCGGTGCAGGACCGCGGGTTAACCGTACGTGCAATGCTGAGTAGCCTGCGTCCCTCCGCTACGAGACGACCCACAATAAAAGCTGCGCAACTGGCAGGCCCGTCTCGCTGTAAGACAATAAGTTTTGGGGGAACCAGCACAACCCTCTAGGGGTGGCTTATCTCATTATATATAATGGATGTGTTACAATATGTACAATATACGTACATAAGTACATAAGCTATACATAGTCTAACACCCTCCCTCAATCTTAGCCACTTTCTAAAGAACTGAGAAGGGTAAGATTGCGCCTACACGTCTCAAACTGTGGCAGAGGTAAAGGCTTAGTGAAGATGTCTGCAAGTTGATCCTTAGATGAGATAAACTTGATCTGGAGTTGCTTCTGTGATACACGTTCCCGTACAAAGTGATAGTTAACTTCAATGTGTTTCGTTCGGGCATGAAATACTGGATTTGCAGAAAGGTATGTAGCACCGATGTTATCACACCAAAGAATAGGAGGCTGTGGTTGAGACAAACCCAACTCCTGAAGCAAAGACTGCACCCAAATAATCTCTGCAGTAGCATTAGCCACAGCCTTGTACTCAGCTTCAGTACTGCTACGTGACACAGTAGCCTGTTTCCGAGCACTCCAGGCGATCAAATTAGGGCCAAAGAATACTGCATAACTCCCCGTGGATCGCCTGTCATCTGGGCTACCAGCCCAATCTGCATCAGAGAAGGCCGAAAGGACCCGAGAGGAAGTCGGCCGAATATGCATACCAAATGTCAGGGTGAACTGAACATAACGAAGAATGCGTTTAACAGCAGCCCAATGAGTATCTCTGGGAGCCTGAAGATACTGACAAACCCTGTTAACAGCATAAGAGATATCTGGTCTCGTGATCGTCAAGTACTGAAGTCCACCAGCAATGCTCCTGTACTCTGTGGCATCCGCAGGAGACAAAAGCTCACCATCAATAGCTGTTATCTTGTCGGTAGACGACATGGGTGTGGTGGTCGGTTTGCACTTCAGCATGCCCGCTCTTTGTAACAACTCCAAGGAGTACTTCTTCTGCGTAAGGACAAGACCAGTAGCACGAGAAGTGACCTCAACTCCAAGAAAGTAGTGAAGCTTCCCAAGATCTTTGACCGCAAAATCAGCACCAAGAGAGCAGACAAGAGCATCAGCAGCATACTGAGAAGAGCTGACAAGGATAATATCATCGACATATACCAAAAGATACATAGTGACTTCTGGCTTCTGTAGAAGAAATAATGAAGTGTCAGCAGTGGACGGCACAAACCCATGAGCACGAAGGGCAGAGGCAAGGCGGGCATGCCAGGCACGAGGAGCTTGCTTCAAACCATATAGTGCTTTGGAGAGACGACAGATATAGTCAGGACGATCAGGATCAGAGAAACCAGGCGGCTGTTTCATATAAACCTCTTCCTCCAAAAATCCATGTAGAAAAGCATTCTGCACATCAAGTTGACGAAGTGACCAACCACGAGAAACAGCAATGGAGAGAAGAAGCCGAATAGTGGTAGGCTTGACGACAGGACTGAAGGTGTCCTCATAGTCAAGACCATGGCGCTGCCGAAAACCGCGAGCAACAAGTCGCGCTTTGTAACGCTCAATAGATCCATCTGAATGCTTCTTCACTTTGAATACCCATTTTGAGTCAATAACATTTACCCGTGGTGGTGGAGGAACGAGAGTCCATGTCTTGTTACGAAGGAGAGCATGAAACTCCTGCTCCATAGCCTCTCGCCAATGTGGAATGCGCAGGGCAGCCTGATATGAGCGAGGCTCAGAAGATGGATCCGCAACAGCAGCAGCCAAACAAGCAGCCAACCAAGCAACCGTACCATCCTTACGTTCCTTAGGTTTGAAAATGCCACTGCGACTGCGTGTATGTGGTCGGGACACAGGAACCACTGAGGTCGACGGAGCAGCCTGCAACGGGCTGGAGGACGGCGACGTTGACGAGTCAGCTGGTGACGAGGAGCCAGACACAGTAGCCTCGGGCTCGGTCGGCGAAGAAGGCCGGCCCACCGGCGAAACCGGCAGAGCAGACGAAGCATCTGGCGACGCCGGCGTCACAGACCGGGCCGATGGCGAGCCCGGCATAGTGGGCCGTGGCGCGGCCGGTGTCGCGGGCCGATCCGCGGATGAAGGCGACGTGAGGACGGCGTCGCGGACCCGAGCTGCAGGCGAAGACAGCGTGACGGGCCGAGCCGCGGGTGAAGACGGCGTGACAGGCCGAGCCGCTGAAGACTCGGCGGCCGCTGGCGAAGAGGGCCGAGCCGCTGGAGACTCGGCGGTCGCTGGCGTAGCAGACCGAGCAGTGGAGATGCTCGGCGCGACGGGCTCTTCGGGTGACCATGCATGGGCACGCGAATCGATGCCATGCAACATAGGGCGATCGACGTGCCCATCAGAAGGCGGCGATGATGATGGTGAATCCTCCAACAGCTCCAAACGAGCCCCACGTCCGGTTCCTGCACCATGGTTAGGTAACAGCAAAGGAGAGTATGCAACATCATCAAATTGGTCAGAAGCAACAGAGGATGAATGCAGAGATGGTGGTTCGACAGTGGACACAGGAAGTTTGGCGAAGGGAAAAACATGCTCATCAAACACGACGTCCCGAGATGATGTAGACTCGACTAGATGGCGAGTCGTTCGTCGGCCCGAACTTTCACGGTACTAGCAGCAACAAGAAATTCCGATCGAGCAAAGATACAAGACCGTAATATCAAAAACTGGCGTCGAGTAGATGAATCAACTCCACGCGTAGCAGCGAAAAAATCCGTCACGGATCAGCAAAAGCAAACACGATATTTGGTGTCCCCCGACATGGGACTTTTCTGACTTTTATTCAACTCACGATCTAAACAAAACTTCTCAAATAAAACCTGACCCTGTACACGGCCGTAGCCGGCCCCTTATATAGGCGCACACAACCGACTCTCTAGCTAGCTTAAACTGACTTGGACTCCTACTCTTATCCCAACTAACAAATTAACAAACTTAATTATCCGGCACCGTTGATCACATAGCAACCTATGAAAAACTAGGACTCTTCTTTATTAGACCAAAAGAAATCAACGTGACATATCCTTAAATAAACTAAATCTTGATTTTCATGGTGCCTACCATCACGTATTGGCTTGGTGTTCTAAACCGTGGCTCAACCTTGTCTTGTACTGGTATTTTAATTACCATGTCCCCTATTCGTAACATATGCCCTGCGCTACCTGAAGCTTGCTCCGTCGTTAGCTTGACTGCCCTGCAATCTTTTGGTCCATTGTTCTGCTGCATATCAAGCTCGCGATTTATAGTAACGACAGCACCAGTACACTATTGAGCCGGAAACATAGCAATGGCACTAGTGGCCACATCATTCCCTCTCTCTTGGAATGAAGTCGTCCTCGGTTTCATGGTAAATTTTGGGACTGAATCAATAGCATCTTGCTTTATATCACTAGAAAACATCGGTCGGAGCACACGCCGTCTTCCAACATCCCAGAAAGAATAAGTATTGGATCTTCCTTCATGTGTAGCATGATGATCATATTGCCATGGTCTACCTAACAATAAGTGGCATGCATCCATTGGCAATACATCGCAAATCACTGTATCTGTATAGTCACCGACTGAAAAATTGACACGCACCTTGTGAGTAACTTTTAATTTGCCAGACTGATATAACCACTCGATGCAGTGCGGCTGCGGGTGTTTCCACGCTCGCAATTCTAATGCGTCCACCAATGCCTTGCTGACCGCATTGGTGTAGCTTCCACCATCTATGATTAGCTTGCAACTTGTGTTGTTGATCATGCACTGAGTTTGAAAAATATTCCAACGCTGTCCTTTATCCTCAATACGATCGTCTTGCACTCGCTGCACCATTAGTGAAGGATATGACTCAGCAGCTTCAAAACTCGCAACGACATTTTCAGTATCCTTAGACTTTTCACTAGAAGTGTCAGAAACTGCCTCTTCATCACTAGCGGATGCATAGCCATCTCTCGTGAGCAACACTCTTTTCTCATTAGGACATTCACGCTTCATATGTCCCCTTCCTCCACACTTGAAACACTCTATGCCACTAGTGCGGCCGGTCGATTGTGCACTAGAATCAACCATCGACAGTCCTGATTTTGGAGCATCCTTTTGCACGGAACCATGAGAGCGATTTGATGATGTCGCCCTGGAGCTAGGTCCGTCATCCTCATTCTTATGCTGCGAGCGTCGCCATGTGTTCAAAGTGGCACAGGAAACTGTGTTGACTTGGCGTCGCTTAATCTGTTGTTCCGCACGCACAGCTTGGTGCACAAGATCTTGTATGTTGTAGTAGACCACCATCTCAACACGATCCTGCACCTCGATATTTAGCCCGTTAAAGAAACGTGCCATGGTCGCCTCTGGATCCTCCGTTGTCCCTGTACGTATCATAAGCAATTCCATCTCCTTGTAATATTCATCCACACTCATATTACCTTGAGAGAGCCGCTGCAACTTGTTGTACATATCTTTTTTATAGTGCTCAGGAACAAAACGTCGCCTCATGAATTCTTTCATACCTCGCCAAGTCGTCGGGCGATGTCTTGAACGACAAATTTGATTCCACCAAATTAGCGCGTAACCGGTGAACTCAATTCCAGCAAGTTGAACTTTCTTCTCCTCACTATAATGATGGGCATCAAAAATTTGATTAACACGCATCTCCCACTCCAAATAGCCTTCTGGTTCGCACTTGCCGGAGAAAGAAGGGATTGAAATTTTTATGCGCCCAATTCCATCGTCCAAAGGAACACGCACAGCTTGACCAACACGGTCATGCGCTCCACCACGAGCGGAAGTTTCAGGACGAGGCTCATAGTGTCGTGGTCGTGGAGCGTACCCCACTGCCTGGTCAACGCCGTCATCAAGACCATCATCTCCAACATGAGGTGCCGCCAAACGGCGATCATGCACGCCGGCATGTCCGTCGTGAGCCGGTGGTGCATAACGCAGTGGAGCAGCCGGAGCAGTCTGTGGTGGTGCAGAATTCGTTGCCGGCATATTGATGATGTCTGCCAAACCATCGAACCGAGTGATCAGGACATCTATCCTTTTGCCGAGCGCATCATGACATTGCTTGATGTAGTTGCATGTGTGGTCAAAACCATCCCGAATATTTTGAGGAATATCATCCGCGTACACTGGACGTACAATTTCCTGAGAATCAGCAGCAACCTCGTCTTCCTTGTTGACCGAGGTCGACATCTTGATCAACACAATACCGTGAACAACCTTAGCTCTGAATACCACTTGATGTAGACTCGACTAGATGGCGAGTCGTTCGTCGGCCCGAACTTTCACGGTACTAGCAGCAACAAGAAATTCCGATCGAGCAAAGATACAAGACCGTAATATCAAAAACTGGCGTCGAGTAGATGAATCAACTCCACGCGTAGCAGCGAAAAAATCCGTCACGGATCAGCAAAAGCAAACACGATATTTGGTGTCCCCCGACATGAGACTTTTCTGACTTTTATTCAACTCACGATCTAAACAAAACTTCTCAAATAAAACCTGACCCTGTACACGGCCGTAGCCGGCCCCTTATATAGGCGCACACAACCGACTCTCTAGCTAGCTTAAACTGACTTGGACTCCTACTCTTATCCCAACTAACAAATTAACAAACTTAATTATCCGGCACCGTTGATCACATAGCAACCTATGAAAAACTAGGACTCTTCTTTATTAGACCAAAAGAAATCAACGTGACATATCCTTAAATAAACTAAATCTTGATTTTCATGGTGCCTACCATCACGTATTGGCTTGGTGTTCTAAACCGTGGCTCAACCTTGTCTTGTACTGGTATTTTAATTACCATGTCCCCTATTCGTAACATATGCCCTGCGCTACCTGAAGCTTGCTCCGTCGTTAGCTTGACTGCCCTGCAATCTTTTGGTCCATTGTTCTGCTGCATATCAAGCTCGCGATTTATAGTAACGACAGCACCAGTACACCGTTGAGCCGGAAACATAGCAATGGCACTAGTGGCCACATCACGAGATATATAGACACGATTAGTGGGAACATGAAGACATTTGTAACCTTTATGAAGAGAGCTATAGCCAAGAAAAACACACTTCTTAGAACGAAACTCAAGCTTGCGCTTATTATATGGACGAAGATGCGGCCAGCAAGCACACCCAAATACCTTGAAAAAGGTATAATCAGGTTGTTCATTAAGGAGAACCTCAATGGGAGTCTTCATGTTTAAAACACGAGTGGGAGTACGGTTGATGAGAAAGCATGCAGTGGTGAAAGCATCACTCCAAAACCGAAACGGAACAGATGCATGGGCCAAAAGAGTAAGACCAGCTTCAACAATATGAAGATGCTTACGTTCGACTGAACCATTCTGCTGATGTGTATGTGGACATGCTAAACGATGAGCTATCCCAAGCGACTGAAAGAAGGAGTTGAGGTTGCGATACTCGCCCCCCCCCAGTCCGACTGGACATGAACAATTTTGTGCTTGAGAAGACGTTCAACATGTTTTTGAAACTGAACAAAAATATCAAACACATCAGATTTGCGTTTAATAAGGTAAAGCCAGGTAAAGCGACTATAAGCATCAACGAAACTGATATAGTAATTATGACCACTGACAGAAGTCTGAGCAGGACCCCATACATCTGAAAACACAAGTTCTAAAGGATGTTTCACCTCACGACTGGACTCCGAAAAAGGAAGTTGATGACTCTTCCCCTGCTGACAAGCATCACACACTGCTACATCTGTATTACTAGACAAACTAGGAAGCTCATGACGACGCAAAATATGACGGACAATAGGTGTGGCCGGGTGACCAAGACGAGCATGCCACTGTGACGAAGAGACCCGAACTCCACTGAAAACACGGGCGACGCCAGGATGCTCCAGACGGTAGAGGCCCTGGCACAACCGCCCACTAAGAAGAATGTCCCTCGTGCCCCGATCCTTAATAAAAAGATCAAAAGGGTGAAATTCACAAAGCACATTATTATCACGTGTGAGTTTAGGAACTGAAAGAAGATTACGGGTCACAGATGGAACTCGAAGAACATTGCGAAGCTGAAGACTCCTATTGACATGTCTAGTGAGAAGAGATGCTTGACCAATATGAGAGATGTGCATACCTGCTCCATTGGCGGTGTGGATCTTGTCGGAGCCATGATAGGGTTCACGAGTGTGAAGCTTCCCCATCTCGCTGGTCAGATGCTCTGTCGCCCCAGAGTCCATGTACCAGTGTGGATCGATGGAGTAGGACTGAGTGTGTCCCTGTTGCTTCTACGGCGGGGGACGATCAGCCATGGCGACCTGACGGGCATTGTTGCGTGTATCTTTGCCGTCATTGCCAAGACCAAGGAAGCTTCGCTGGAAGCGCTTATGACACTTGGAGGCCCAGTGCCCATCGCGGCCACAAAGCTGGCACACACGTGGACCACCAGCCCCCGGTAAGGTCGCAGTAGGTGGGGGGCCGAGGCGGGCGACGGTGGCAGCCCCAAGGGAGACCGGGGTGATGAAGAAGAGCGGCCACCCTTGGTGGCGACGTTGGCCGAGAGGGAGCCAGTGCCCCTGGAGCGGCGTGTCTCGACCCGTTGCTCAGTGAGAAGGAGCCGAGAGAAAACCTCGTGTGCCAGCATGGGTGTCGAGTTGCCCCTCTCGTTGATGATCTCGACTAAGGCATCATACTCCTCATCAAGACCATTGACAATAAACGAGTTGAACTCGGAGTCGGTGAGGGGCTGTCCAATGGAGGCCAATGTGTCGGCGAGGCCCTTGACCTTGTTGTAGAACTCAGTGGCAGTGGAGTCAAGCTTCTGACACTCTCCAAGCTGACAACGGAGTGCAGAGACACGAGCCTGGGACTGCGCTGCAAAGGTTCGCTCAAGGATGGTCCAGGCCTCATGAGACGTCTTCGCGAAGACAACAAGTCCGGCAACTGCCGGCGAGAGCGACCCCTGGATGGAGGAGAGGTTCGCCTGGTCCTGCCCCGTCCAGACGCGATGGGCCGGATTGTAGACCGGACCGTGCACGCTGTCTACCAGTGCGGGTGGGCAGGGAAGCGATCCGTCGACGTAGCCTAGCAGGTAGTGACTCCCCAAGAGCGGGAGAACCTGCGCACGCCAGAAGATGTAGTTGTCGGCGGAGAGCTTGATGGTGATGAGATGACCGAAGTGAAACGGCGGCGGCGAAGACGATCCCATCGAGGGGGTTGCCTGGGGTGCAAACACCATGGAGGCAGCCGGAGGCACCGAAGCCGATGCGGGAGGAGGCGGGATCGCAGCCAGGGCGGACGCCGCAAAGCTCGCGGCCCGGTCGGACGCCGCAAGGCCCGCGGCCGGGGCGGACGCCGCCAACCCCGCCAGCGGGGCGGTGTGATCCGCTTGCGGCAGGAGCGGCGGGACGACGCCCGCGGAGTCCGCAGCGGACGGCGGCGCCGCGCTGTGGACCACGAGGTCGCGCCCAAGCAAGGGCGCCGGCGGCGTGGAGTAGACGGAGCCGATGCTCCTGGTCCCGATCGGAGCCGGAACGGCGACGGCATCAAGCGGGAGGTTGAGCAGAGCCGCAAGAGAGGCCGGGAGGAACCCTGCAGCAGTGGAACCGGTGGTGGCGGCGCTCGACATGGTGGCGGTGAAGGCGGCGGCGGCTGCGGCGGCGGTGCGGGTATTAGGGTTTGGAAGCGGAAGCGATCGTAACCTAGCGTGATACCATGTAAGACAATAAGTTTTGGGGGAACCAGCACAACCCTCTAGGGGTGGCTTATCTCATTATATATAATGGATGTGTTACAATATGTACAATATACGTACATAAGTACAGAAGCTATACATAGTCTAACACTCGCCAATGGCGCCGCGCGTTGCACGATCAGGGCCAGGACTAAAAAGCCACTTTGCTAAAGGTCAAGAGCAACCCAGCGGCTTTAACAGCTTTCACTTGCCAAGAACCCCAATCAGCCGAGCGCGATCACACGAAGTGGCAACGCACGATGAGTCGTGTGCCACGGCGCGCCGCGCGCGTGCCACCGTGTGCCGGGGGTTAAGCCGGCGCGTGCCCGTCGGGGTGCCCCGGTGTCCATTCGCCCGCCGTCCGATCAGAGCCACGGACGGCCGCGATGTGTTTCCTTCGCCCAAACCCAAGGCGGCGGCAGGGGTACGAGGAGTGGAGGGAACACGGAGACGCGAATGTGGAATATAAATTGGGACGACCAGAGGTCAGACGCTACCATCCAAGAATCTCCGCAAGTGTACCGAGCTACTTGTCCACCGGAGATACATAGGAGCAAATCATTGTAGCTTCGTAGCTCTGCTCGGGGGCAGCCACACCCCACAGCCAGCGAAGCAGAGCGTGTGTGTGACAGAGCGTGAGAGAGATGTCGTCGACGAAGCCGCCGGCCGACGCGACGGGAGGGAAGGCGGCGGCGCAGGGGGAGGGGGAGGGGGGGCGGTACCCGGTGGAGGAGGTGGCGCTGGTGGTGCCGGAGACGGACGACCCGGCGACGCCGGTGATGACATTCCGGGCCTGGACGCTGGGGCTGGCCTCCTGCGTGGTGCTCATCTTCCTCAACACCTTCTTCACGTACCGCACGCAGCCGCTCACCATCTCGGGCATCCTGGCCCAGATCCTCGTGCTCCCCGTCGGCCGCTTCATGGCGTCCGTGCTGCCCGACCGCAAGGTCCGGCTCCTCGGCGGCCGCCTCGGGAGCTTCAACCTCAACCCGGGGCCCTTCAACATCAAGGAGCACGTCATCATCACCATCTTCGCCAACTGCGGCGTCTCCTACGGCGGCGGCGACGCCTACTCCATCGGCGCCATCACCGTCATGAAGGCCTACTACAAGCAGTCGCTCAGCTTCCTCTGCGCCCTCCTCATCGTCCTCTCCACGCAGGTCCGATACCTTCATCATCAATCTCGTTCGTTCAATTTCATGGGCCATGGTTTTTGTTAGCGCCATTCACAGAACCAAAAGTTCAAAGTTTCATTTTTAAGTTCTGTTGATTGATCAATGCGCATCAAGGAATTGACAGTGCCCTATGTTCCGTTTGGTGTTCGATTCCACACGCGAATGCGACGGGCACGACGGGCACGAGGCATCTAGCTAAGGGCTAGGAGATGTGACCAACACTATAGATGTCTGGCTGCCAATCGATGGTGTGATGTTTTGGTCCGCGTAGAGAGTTACCGCCAATGATTCTTCGGAGAAAGGATGGAGGAAAATCTTGGCGCCACCGAGAATCCATGGCCCTACGAATAATTGGCGGAACTCTGTTCTTCTTGCGTATGCATGCACCTCTTGTGGAATTTCGACGTGGTCAACTTTGAAATTCTGTCAAAAAAACTAAAAAATTCTGTCAATATTGCATCGTGGATGTATATTCTCCAAAAAAAAATACATCATGGATGCACTGTCATGTCATTAAGCGATTATTAGTTAAATATAATCCAGAAGAAAAGTGTCTGTGTTTTTACTCATGTGATGTTTTTTTAAGAGTACGAAAGCAAACACTGGAGAAAGTGCACTGACTTGTGCAAAACTGCATGCAGATTCTGGGCTATGGCTGGGCTGGCATGCTGAGGAGGTTCCTGGTTGACCCTGCCGAGATGTGGTGGCCTTCTAATCTCGCCCAGGTCTCCCTCTTCAGGTAGATTCTACCCACGAGCTCTGCTAAAGCTAATCTTAATTTGGGGAGGTAATTTGGGTTACTTACAACTTTGGATGGAATGCAGGGCGCTGCACGAGACGAAGGAGGGCGGGAAGCCGGCGAAGGGCCCGTCGCGGATGCGCTTCTTCCTCATCTTCTTCTTCGCGAGCTTCGCCTACTACGCGCTCCCCGGCTACCTGCTTCCCATCCTGACCTTCTTCTCGTGGGCGTGCTGGGTGTGGCCCCGCAGCATCACAGCGCAGCAGGTCGGGTCCGGCTACCACGGTCTGGGCGTCGGCGCCTTCACCCTCGACTGGGCGGGCATCTCGGCGTACCACGGCAGCCCGCTGGTGGCGCCGTGGGCGTCCATCGCCAACACGGCCGTCGGCTTCGTCATGTTCATCTACGTCATCGTGCCGCTCTGCTACTGGCGCTTCAACACCTTCGACGCCCGCCGCTTCCCCATCTTCTCCAACCAGCTCTTCACCTCCACGGGCCAGAAGTACGACACGACCAAGGTGCTCACCGCCGACTTCGACCTCAACGTGGCCGCCTACGACAGCTACGGCAAGCTCTACCTCAGCCCGCTCTTCGCCATCTCCATCGGCTCCGGGTTCCTCCGCTTCTCCGCCACCATCGTGCACGTGCTGCTCTTCCACGGCGCCGACATGTGGCGGCAGAGCCGGAGGGCCATAGGCGCCGCGGCCAAGCTCGACGTGCACGCCAGGCTCATGCAGAGGTACAAGCAGGTGCCGCAGTGGTGGTTCCTGGTGCTGCTGGCGGGGAGCATCGCCGTGTCGCTGCTCATGTGCTTCGTGTGGAAGGAGCAGGTGCAGCTGCCATGGTGGGGGATGCTCTTCGCCTTCGCGCTCGCGTTCGTGGTCACCCTCCCCATCGGCGTCATCCAGGCCACCACCAACCAGGTGAACATCTTTCTTCCGTTCTTCATCAGTAATGCTACAATTTTTGCTACCGCTGCACTGATCATCAACGGATTCATCGCCTGATCTGCTTGCAGCAACCCGGGTACGACATCATAGCGCAGTTCATGATCGGCTACGCGCTACCCGGCAAGCCCATCGCCAACCTGCTCTTCAAGATCTACGGCCGGATCAGCACCGTGCACGCGCTCTCCTTCCTCGCCGACCTCAAGCTCGGCCACTACATGAAGATCCCGCCACGCTGCATGTACACCGCCCAGGTACGTGACAGAGATCGATCTCTCAGCCCCCACAATGCACTAGATGCTCATCACTCGCTGAACTAACCGGCGTGCGCTTGGCCGGTGCAGCTGGTGGGCACGGTGGTCGCCGGCGTGGTGAACCTGGCGGTGGCGTGGTGGATGCTGGACAGCATCGACAACATCTGCGACGTGGAGGCGCTGCACCCGGACAGCCCCTGGACGTGCCCCAAGTACCGGGTCACCTTCGACGCGTCGGTGATCTGGGGCCTCATCGGGCCGGGGCGCCTCTTCGGCCAGCACGGGTTGTACCGGAACCTGGTGTGGCTGTTCGTGGTCGGCGCCGTGCTGCCGGTGCCGGTGTGGCTGCTGAGCCGGGCGTTCCCGGAGAAGAAGTGGATCGCGCTCGTCAACGTGCCCGTCATCTCCTACGGCTTCGCCGGGATGCCGCCGGCCACGCCCACCAACATCGCCAGCTGGCTCGTCACCGGCACCGTCTTCAACTTCTTCGTCTTCAGGTACCGCAAGGGGTGGTGGCAGAAGTACAACTACGTGCTATCGGCGGCGCTCGACGCCGGCACCGCCTTCATGGGGGTGCTCATCTTCTTCGCGCTCCAGAACGCGCACCACGACCTCAAGTGGTGGGGCACCGAGGTCGACCACTGCCCGCTCGCCACCTGCCCCACCGCGCCCGGCATCGTCGTCAAGGGCTGCCCGGTCTTCTGAGCACTGAGCTCGCCGGAGCATCATCGGACACTGCCCGCCATGTATGTAGCTAGCAGCGATCATCGTCTGGGTTGGCAGAGGAAGCCATGAATTCAACCTCTGCATTAATTACCCGATGCAGCCGCCCGTCCTGAGTCACATTGTGAACATTGTGTGTTTTGTTTTTCTCCAAGGAAATCAAATGCCTAGCTTATATAAAATCATCGCTCTGACTATACTCGTAGGCAGATCACATCCTTCAGTATTAGTGTGAGGATTCACATAGAAATGGTCAATGCAAAGCAGCAAACAAAGCAATTTGCAAGGATACAGGAATACACACATTTTGACAGAACATAATGATAAGAACAGAGCATATTCACTATTCTCAGTTGTCACCTATCAGGCTATCGGCAGAGTGACGTGAGAGGGAGGCACCTGTGGTCGTGGGCCGTCGGGCACGCTGGAGTGGATGGTTCAGAGCGGCAGCTCGAAGACCTCGTCGCCTCTCGCGGCGATGTGCTTCCTGCAGACCCACCCAATGTGGCCGTCGTCTCTGTACCGAACGCGCCACAGGCCAAACCTCTGCGCTATGTCCATCCCTGTCAGAACTCCTTGCCCTCTCAGGAAATCCACAAGCCACTGCCTGGCCGCTTTCATGTCCTCCCCCATGTCGTTGGTGCCACTGTTCCTCGCTCTTCCGTACATCACTGCCGCGCCTAGAGCCCCCACCGACGAGGCGGACACGCCGTACATTGCCGAGGAGTCAAGCAGGTGCACCACCTCCCTGCTGAGGTCAGGGATCATCTCCCCCATCCCAACGATGAAATGCGCTCCGATCTTCAAGGCGAATGTTAAGAGCTTCATGAACTTGCTCATGTAGGGCAGCAGGGACTGCACCGCTTGGTTGTCCACCTGGATCAGATCACATCCGATCTGATCCTCCACCACATGCATCTCTCTTCGGAACTCGCACAGCATGTGCACCCGTAGGGATTGCATGCCGGGCAGGATCCTTGTGACCAGCTTCCTGGAGCGGTTGTCTAGGCTGACAAGATAGAACATCTGAGGCACTTTTCTGTCTTCCAGTTGAATGCTGTAGTTCATCACGTAGTCCATTTTCCTGTGGAGCTCTGTCACAAGGTGATACTCGTAGTACCTCAAGCTTGCAATCTCTTCCTTCAGGTCCCTTATTCCTTGCTCTATTATCTTCAGTCTTTGGAGAACCATCTCGACTCCTCTCGCGATGCCCAGGATGGAGGGATCAACCACGTCTGCTTCAGGGATAGTTTCAGGCTGCTGCAGATTGTCAGGGGTGACAGCGAGTTCAGTCGCAAGAAACTGTAAATCATAATACCTACGGTGCAGAACTTCATGGAAGTCATCATCTGATAGCAGATCTCTGGCATGGTCAGATCCTGATCTTAAGATGAGCCTTTTATTGCTTTCAACTGCACTCCAGGTATGCTGATAATCATATATGCTTTCTGCCGGCAGTGACAGTAGAATTTGCTTTAATTTTTTCAGAGGGAGCTGTTGAGTTGCACGGAACCTTCTTGGTATGAGATATTTCACACAGTCAGGCCTGAGAATGCTTTCCTTGAACGTCATATTGGGAGACAAGTTCAGTATCGCTGGGATTACAAACTTGTGGAGTAGCCTCACCATGTCCGTAATATTTCTATTGGAGCATGCAAGCACATCTATAGATGAGCCAAACTTCATTCCCAGCTCCATCTTTACATGGACACCATTAATCACTGTATAAATAAGGTTTTTCTCCAGGTTATAAACTGCTTCCTGCTGCCCAAGACACATGATTTTGTTATGCAGACGAACCTGGAAAGCAAAATTTCCTTTAGAAAATCGAATCTGTATCTATACTACACTGAAGCAATATCCAGGTGTAACCGCCAGTCAGTATATATGTTCAAGAGTAAATATCAGAAAAAGCAGAACAACTGTGGCATTGTTTTTGCAAAGCCTCAACTTCTAAAAAATAAAGGACCTTGCAATATATTGGCAGCTACAAACTACATTAGTAATTAGCTGTTGGTGTATGTTTTTACCTGCAGTCTTGGAAAGAAGTCACTTGTTAGGAGCATGTGTACATCTTCACATTCGAGACGCCTTCCAACAAATCTGCATTCCGGCATAGTTAACTGCCATTTCTCATCCCCTCCTTTGTTTTCCTCAAGAATGGCTGGTAGTAAGAGTAATGTATGTGGGTTCCCAGGGTCCTGTTCATAGCATAATTCGAGTTCCAGCAATATATTTATGATGTCACTGGCCTGTAAGGATGCACCAGTTCTCCAGTTTGTTCTTGGAATTTGGTTGCGCAGCTTCTCTTGCAGAACCTTCTCCAACTCCTCTTTATGGACAAAACCACCACTGCTCTCTATCTTGATTGACTTCAATGTAGCTAGTTGGCTGAGGACATCTCGGCAGAACCATTCACAATTCATCACCAGAAGTCCAAGTTCCTCAAAAAATACTATTTCACCCAAGGTATGCAGTGATTTCGCAACAGCACGTCTCCGTGTGTCCACTTTCTCCACATTATCACGCCTCGATCTCAATCTTAGCGATGGAATGTTGAGCTGGCATATCTCGCAGAACTCAGCCCACCTGATCACTGCTCTGCTATTCTTCAACCTCCAGTCATGCAAAATCTTGATCAAATCATTACATACTTCATAAACTTGAGGAACTTGTTGGATTATTGTCTTTGTTGTCTGTCGCAGGTGATGAGTGAGTTTGCTTACTGAAACCAATGATCTCGAGTCCACAGCAAAAACAGTGGGGTAAATTTCTGCATGTGAATGGAAATCTTCTCTGAGCCTATGTACAACGGTAGCAATTGGCTGTAGCCCTTCTGGTAGATGAGATACCTTGTCATAATGGGTGAGAACTATAGTTACACAGGGTCGGAACGAGTGTGACCGTGATACTCTCCGCCTATAATTTGAAATCAAGAACCTCAGCCAGTATATGAGTTCCCATTCAATCTCATCTATGCTTTTTGGATATTTAGTAGCAGGCTTTCCAACCAAACTAGACACAATCATGAAAAAGCTTGGACCACCAAGCACCACGAACATGAAATCATGCAACGCAAAACTTCCTTCATTTCCACCAAGATTACACATTGTCAACTTTGTGTTGCCATCAAAGATTGAGTTCATCTTATTCTCATCGGTAAATGGCATTTGCTCAACTGGAGTCTTCTGAGTTTTTCTTACATCCATGTGAGGCAAATTCATTGAGTTCATGCACTGATTCATGGAGCTACATAGCGTGCTTTTACCTGAGAGCACATGCAAATTGAAGCATCACATTTATAACCAATTCTTAGACAACATAATGGGATTTGTTTTTGTAGAGCTGTCATGTAAGGTACAAATATTTGTATAGCGAAGTCAACAAAATGTTGGAACTAATTTAGCAGGCCCACATGTCATGTGAATGTGAAGCACATTCCATCAAAATGATATTTGACATAATCTATTCAGAAAATTCACAGGTTACCAAAATTGTATGCTGAACAAAATAAAACTAGTATTTCTTTATTGAGGCCTATAGATTAGAAAAAGGATGGTGCTGGTGGGTGAAATTGCACCTGCTAATTCTTGGCCACACAGAACAACTCGGCAGCATGTAGGAGCACTTAGTGGCAAATCAAGCAAATCATTTGGCAGAACCAAACTCCCGTTCTGACCAAGTTTCTCATATATTTGGCCTGTCTTGCCTGCAACATGCAAAGGTGTTTCATGAAGATCAATTTCTTCAATCCATGGATTGACCTGCAAAGTATTCATAATGGTCTGTAAAACTGCTTCCCCCTCAACTCCCTTGCACCCTCTGAATGATAAAATTCGAAGAGTGGCATTCCTTTGTAAGGTTGTAAAGATATTGACAACATCACTTGATCTCAGGCTTGCATCATCACATATTGCCAGCTGAATAAGGCTCTGGTTTGTCTCCAACATCTGCAAGATTGCAGCCACACCATATCTACCTATATTTGTTCTCTCTCCCCCAAAACTCAAAACCTTCAAAGTGGAATTGGCTTGTGTCTGAAGTGGCGAGAATGTGCTAAGAGGGCATAACAAATGCTCCAATCCAACTCCACCAAAGCGATTCCCATCCAAAGTCAAGCTCTCTAAATACTTGTTCTTGAACAGTCCTGCAGCTATATACACCACTGCTTTGTCCCTGAGGCAACACTTGGTAAGTTTGACAACTTTTAGGCTCCTATTCCGGTCGAGGACCTCTCTAAGTTCTTTGGTCCATCTGGACTTCAGAGGGACACCCGTCATGTCCAATGTTGTCACCGTGGTGTTCCATGCCAAAGCACAAGCAACCCGTTGTAAGCCTGTAGAATTGATATTGCTGTAAATCCTCATGTTTCCAGTTTCTGGCAGGAACTCAACAATTTTACAGTTGTTCATGCCACCTCTTGTATCACGACTGCGTCCCCATATATGCACCTCCACTCTGCGGTTGCGTGCCAGCACAGCAGAGATAAGCGGAGCCGCTGGAATGGAGTTGTTGTCAAGTATAATCAGCAGCTTCAACATATAGTTCACCTCAATCATCTTGGAGAGTTCTTCTGCTCCCTTGGAGCCCATGGAGTCTTCCCATACTTGAAACTCTTCCACACTTCTGTTCTTTGCCAAAGCTGACGCAAGCAGTGTCGCTCCAGCAGCTCCAATTCTACAATCATTGAAAACAACTGCTTTCAAGGTGTTGTTCCTTTGGAGCATTTCCGAGAGTGGGACTAAAGCAACAGCTGATTTTGTGCTAAACACATTTTTTTGGAACTCCACCTGCTTCACATTCGAGCCAGGGCCTAAGTATGAACAGAGAAGTTGGATTGCTTCAGGCTGCCATTCAATACCATGAAAAAGGAGATTAGTCACGCCTCTGTAGCTCTCTTTCGAATCCACAAGATGATGCAGAAACTCAAGCAGAAAGTTGACACCATCCTGGTCTGTACAAATATGGATCCTTAGTGATCTCTCACTTTCCATAGACAAGCCCGATCCCGAGTTTGCTGCAACCTGGTAGAACGCGATGTTCTCAATGTCCTTGTACTCCTGTAAATCAATTTCTGCAACATCTCTGATATACTCCTGGTTAGATGGTGATGGTACCATGATGATCCCATCACCCATACTTGGAGGTGTCGATGAAGAGCAGTTGAATCAGGGACAGGAAGCAGAGGTGAAGGTTTACCTTTACCATGCAAGTAGAATTCAGATGTATATAGGTGTCTGAACAAAACAGATTTCAGAGGCAGATGTCATATATGGCAACTGGAAAGAAAGTTTTCTAAAGAAAACGAGTGCAAGGCAAGGTCAGGCATCAGATTCCTGGCTTGTCTAGGGAGCATGATAAAGAAAGGAATAATCTTTATTTTGCTTTGCTTGTCTGAAGGAACATGATTGGCAAAGCTAATAAGTTCCAAGTATACGAAATCACTTGCGTGGTTCCACGTACCAAGGTATCAGAGTTGGTATGCTGAAAGCCTGAAAATATCAAAGTTTTGCTTTGATTTTCAACTTTTTAAAGCATCAACCATGACTCCACTATATGTATGATCCATCCTAACTACGTGCACCCATCCAAAATATCAGATATAACACATAGAAATTGCAACGCCAGCACAAATTTTGACAGGAAACATCTACACTGTCAAACAATAAACTTAAAATTCTGTTCACTTGTTTCATTGCAGAATTCAGGAAATAAAAGAAGATTTACTTCCCATTGTCTTACATCACTGGTAATCAATTTTCTTATTTCTTAATTTTAACATTATATTGCAGTGCGCGCTTTAGTCAGAAAAAGATTCTCAGAAGTGTCCAGGAAGTAAAGAACAAGTGCAGGATGCCTTTAATATTCAGATAATAAAAGTTAGCCCATCCTTTTCCCATCTTAATGTCTACAGAGACTGAGCCTTATATGACCTTCACACAACTTGTAGATTTCCATCAAACCAAGCACATTGTAGAGTTACTTAATTGTTAAGGTGCTAGGAGTAGAAAGAAGCAAAATGCATACATACTTACCACCAAGTGCAGCCAGAGTGAAGAACTGCTATCTGAAGAAGCAAGCAGCAGCAAGGCTGATACTGCTACTTTATTTTATCCTTCACTTCACCACAGTTTTGGCTCAGCAAGGTATGAAAATAACTTGTGGCTCCTGATTCCAAAATGCTCATGCGCTATTTATCCTTTATTTTTCATTTTTAATCTTATTATCTCTAATCATCCCAGTGTTTCTTCTTTCAAAATTCTATTAACATAAAATCCAATCTCAGAGTAAGCAATATAGTAAAGACTAACAGTCTGAAACATGCCGTATGGTAGCTTGGTAGAGAGAGGATATGTGCATATCTGAAATAGCATATACCGAGTGATTCAACTCTGTTACTGAAAACAAAGATATGCAGACTTTAAACCATGCAAACCGGGGGAGGGGGGAGCCGCTATTGCCAAATCCACTGCTCAAAGTTACATAAGCAGATTTCTGTCAGATTCATTAGTGGGTATATTTATTTTGCTCTTGAGATACCAGAAACTTTTGAGCCTGAGAAATCATGGCCTCATTGCTGTTCATACTTAGATTCATGGGGTGCTATGCTAGCAAGATAAAGTCAACTGTAACCTTGACCCCATAGTAAATACAGAAATAATCACTGAACATTGAAAAGAACCATCCAGTAACTGAAATAGTGTGATCTGAATTCATATGTCTCCCAGATAAATAAATGAAACACTGAACCATTTAAGGCATTTGAAGAAATACTTACACCTATAAATTTTCAAGCAGAGGATCGCAACTGGGAGAAGCAGTGGTGCATAGTGGATGAGCAAACACCAGATGATATCCTACAGATTGCTCTTAGCTGGGCATGTGGTCCTGGAGGTGCAGATTGTACGATGATTGAGCCTAATAAATCATGTTACCTTTCCAATACAGTCAGGGACCATGCATCTTATGCCTTCAACAGCTACTGGCAAAAATACAAGAAACATGGTGGTTCTTGCTACTTCAATGCAGCTGCAATGGTCACCGACCTAAACCCAAGTATGTTCACAACCTAAACCATCATTAGGAGCATACACTTTTGCAGGTTGAAATTCCACTAGAAAGATCAAACATGCAGAGCACAACACACACACACACACACACACACACACACACACACACACACACACCACAAGCCCGCACACACGCACGTGTACTCTTAGAGAATTTAGGATAGCATCCAAATATAAGTAACTTATCTTACTCCCCCTCATTCATAATATAAGCAGTTTTCAAATTTGTGCTAGTCAAACATTTTAGGTTTGACCATCGATATAGAAAGAATTACCAGCTTAGACAATATGAAACTGACATGAATATTGTCATAATTATATTTAGAATTTGTTTGAAACAACATATTTTTTGAGAAAATTATGATCAAAGTGTTACTTTGAAAACCGTGTAAATGGTCTAGGCTACTTATATTGTGAATGACAGGGAGTATACAAAAACATTATCGTTCTCAGCCATGTCATTCACTTTGTGTTTTCATGCCAATGCAGGTCGTAACTCATGTAACTTTGAAGTAGTGTCTTGATATAACGGTGGTCAAAGCACTGGAAGACGCATGCATTCCTGGTTTTCTTCCACTGATCCTTCAGGAAAAGAATGGAAAAAATGTTCGACACATTTTTCGTCTTTGTGGAGGGGATGCCATTACTCGAATCAGGTGGGCAATGTCTAGTATTGCTCCATACTTCAAAATGTGTCAACTATGTGTCTCATTTGTAATCAGACTCTTTTCAATTTTAGTCATGTGCCTGGTTTTGTATCAATAAAAGTTGAGCGGGTTTTTATATGGTGTGTAAAGGGGTAGAGACCCCAAACAGCTAGGATATAATCAAGCGCAATAATCACTATGGTTATCTGACACTTATAGCGCAAATAGATGAAATCATTGCTACACTAAGTAGTGCCCGTGCCCGTGCCCGATCTCTACAATGTTAAATAAATTATAATGATACAAGTTATGGGAGCACGGTGAACCAAACTATAACCTGAAAATGAGGATATTTTGTAGATGGATGGAAGCAGAGAGATTGGCAGAAATCAAGCTGACCATGTTTGCAAGGCCAGCCACGAGAGCCAAGATACCGTGATTATCATGGAAAAAGTATTGGCATTAAATCTAAAGAAACAAGAGACGCAGCTTCATTGGCATGAGCAATTGATCGGACTGTTAAGCAGGATGTACAAATGAGGGAGTGTGAAACATCAAGGGAACTGTTTTATTTCAATTATTATCTATAAAGGCCACGAGAAAGATGTGTGCCACAGCAGTGCAATCATGACCTAATAGAGCAACTGATACAAAGCCTTGTGTAAGGTAGACATAGTTTTCACCCGATAAAACACAATACAATCAGAAGAGCAGGCTGGCCCAAGCAGCAATGAATGCAAAGCCACCGATCGGTGCTGGTGAAGAGAACTTCCTGTCTTCAAGGTAAGCCACAGTGTAGCACCTAGAAATGAAATGAGCAACAATCATTGTGCAATCCCATCATTCCAAACAACGCAAACGGAATCCAAGACCAGCGGTCCTTATTTTCTTTGCATCCCATGAAAGTTCACAGTGCAGTTTAAAGACAAACACACACACTTACGTTCCAGAGAAGAGCACAATTCCAGTTGTCAGAAGGCCTCCGAACTGCATACACAGCAAAGAACCGCATGAATTAGCGCGCAGCTAGATTAAAAAAAGAAGCAAAAGCAGGATGCGGGTGTTAATGCTGACGATGTTGGGGCGCTTGGTCATGGGAGCCCCGAGCAGCGCCGCGGTGTGGACGAGATGGTACAGGGACGCGGTCTGCCAAATCTGTCAAAAAAGAAAATCCCCCAACTGTAAGACGCAGATTGATCTACATGATTTGGAGGGACGGGTCGGAAGTGGAACGAGGGAGCGGCCGGGGATCGATGGACGGAGAGTGGCCGAGTGTACCTCTTTGTATCTAGGGTTCTGGGGGCGGAACATGTGCGCTCCATAGGTGCCCAGTCCAAGAGCAGCGACCCCTGCCCGACCAATTTCACACAGCCGTCAGAGTGCGGAAGCAGCCGGAGGAGGAGGAGGGGGAGGGCAGGGGAGGGGGGTGGGGTTACCGGAGACGGCGGCCACCTTGTGCCATAGCATCGGGTCCGTGGGCATCACCATCTTCTTCTCCCTCTTCGGGTCGTCGCCGCCGTTCGCTCGGTTGCTTCTGCTTCCGCTTTCCCTCCTTCTCCGCTGGTGGTTGGCGTTTTTTCAGGGAGTTGGCGTTTTGCTGCCAGCAGTAACTATTTTCTGTGGCCAAATCGGTCAAAACAGTTGTGAGACGTTGGATACTTGGATCAATGGCCAGCACGGCGCATTGCTTAGAGCAACTTTAGCATACCCCGCAAAAAGCCCGACCCGCAAAATAACCGCCAAAATGCGGGTCGGCGCGGAAAATCCCGCCCGAACAGACCCCGCAAACGCGGCCGGCCCGCAAAAATTTTTGAGGGGCGCGGCAAAATCTCGGCCGTTTTCCTTCGCCCCTGCGGTGCCGCGTATCTCAGTGAAGCGGTTGACGGGAGAGACATTTCAGCCCGCGCGTCTTTCCCCATCTCCTTCCGCCGCCGCCCGCCTTTGGTTCCGCCCGTCCGCCGCTGGCGATTCCGGCCAAATCTGCGGGCGGAATCGCGCTGCGGGGGCGTCCCGCACCCTTCAGCACCGATACGCTGCACCGCCACCCCCGGATCCGGTGAGAAGAGCCGACCCTCGTCGTTGTCGCCGCAGGGGATCGACCGCCGTCGAACCCGCCCCTCGTCGCCGCCCGGGATCACCCGCCATAGCCGCCGCCGGTTAGTGCTTGTTTTGTGCTTTGTGCCGAGCGGTATGCCTAGTTGATTGACTCACGCGGCGTGCGATTCTTGTCCATGTAGATGGAATTGAACCCGTGCGAGAAGTCTTGCTCTCCGATTCGGACGACTCAGATGTTGAGACGATGCTTGCAACCTTTCGGTAGCAGACATTAGTGATGGCACTTTCCGTGAAGGAGCACGAAGACGAGAACCGGAAGAGGCGGCGAGGATCGACCGTCGGGCGTCTTTGCATTCCTCAGAATCACCATCTTGGGAATGAGATGTTGATGCAAGACTACTTCATGGAGAATCCAACATATCCACCGCACCTCTTCCGGAGAAGGTACCGAATGCGTTGATCCCTCTTTGTGAAAATTGTTGAAGCTTGCGAGGCAAATTATCGGTGTTTTACTCAAAGAAGAAATGTTGCGGGCTTAAAGGGATTTAGTGCATATCAAAAAATCTCCGCAGCTATGCGGGTGATTACATATGGCGTTCCAGCTGACTATGCCGATGAGTACCTTTGCATTGGTGAAGATACCGCAAATGAGTCAGTGCGTAGATTTGCCAAAGTGATCATCCGTGTCTTTGGTCCTGAGTATCTTCGGGCACCCAACGAGGATGACACAAAGAAATTGATGGCATCTAATGAGAGGATAGGTTGGCCTGGCATGCTAGGTAGCATTGATTGCATGCATTGGACTTGGAAAAATTGCCCGAAGGCATGGCAGAGAATGTATTGTGGCAAGTCTCGTGATGCAACAATTGTGCTAGAGGCCGTAGCATCCGAAGATTTATGGATTTGGCATTGATTCTTTGGTATGACGGGCACTCTCAATGATATCAATGTGTTGCAATGGTCTCATTTGTTTGCTAGGCTTGCTAGTGGTGATGCTCCTGCTTGCAACTACACTATCAATGGGCATGAATACACAAAAGGTACTATCTTGCAGATGGTATATACCCTCCTTGGTGCACCTTTGTCAAGAGCATCAAAGATCCCAAAACGAGAAAACATTATGAATTCTCAAGGGTGCAAGAGGCAGCCCGAAAAGACATTGAAAGAGCATTCGGGGTTTTGCAATCTAGGTTTGCCATTATTCATGGTCCTGCTCGTTTTTTGGACAAGAGGACCTTGAAAAATATCATGACATGATGTGTTATCCTTCACAATATGATTCTCGAAGATGAGAGAGGAATGAAAATGCAAACCAGCTAGAGACCCTGACCACATTAGAGCTTTTCTTAAGACCTACAAAGAGATTGAAAATGCAAACACCCACTTTCAACCTCAGGAGGATCTCATTGAGCACCATTGGTGTCGGTGTCAAAACCGGCGGATCTTGGGTAGGGGGTCCCGAACTGTGCGTCTAAGGCGGATGGTAACAGGAGGCAGGGGACACGATGTTTTACCCAGGTTCGGGCCCTCTTGATGGAGGTAAAACCCTACGTCCTGCTTGATTATTCTTGATAATATGAGTAGTACAAAAGTTGATCTACCACGAGATTGGAGAGGCTAAACCCTAGAAGCTAGCCTATGGTATGCTTGTATGTTGTCCTACGGACTAAAACCCTCCGGTTTATATAGACATCGGAAGGGGCTAGGGTTACACAAGGTCGGTTACAAAGGAGGAGATATACATATCTGTATTGCCTAGTTTGCCTTCCACGCCAAGTAGAGTCCCATCCGGACACGGGACGAAGTCTTCAATCTCGTATCTTCATAGTCCAACAGTCCGGCCAAAGGATATAGTCCGGCTGTCCGGAGACCCCCTAATCCAGGACTCCCTCAGTAGCCCCTGAACCAGGCTTCAATGACGATGAGTCCGGCGCGCAATGTTGTCTTCGGCATTGCAAGGCGGGTTCCTCCTCCGACTACACCACGGAAGAGTTTGAATACAAGGATAGTGTCCGACCCTGCAAAAATAAGTTCCACATACCACCGTAGAGAGAATAATATTTCCACAAATCTAATTTGCTAACACGTTTTGGTAGCATGACACCACGCCACGGTCCGGTAATTATTTGAACTGTTTTTCTTTAACCAGCCCCGCACATAACACGAGGCGGTTTCTTGATACGTCTTGTCAAAGCAGAGATCGTGCTCCCCTTATTACGGGATTCTCATCAATACGGACGTGGGTAACCCAACCGCGCCATCAATTACGGCGCTTGGGGGATAAGCGAGTTTTACCGGGCTAGTGGGGGCGCATAGTTTAGTCCGCCCTTATAAAGGGATAAGATCTTACCTTTTTCAACCCACGCCTTCTTCCTCCTTGCTCATCCATTCTCGCGCACTCGAGCTCCAGCGCCCAAGTCCACATCCTTCTCCTCAACTCTCTCCAAACATGTCCGGAGCGGGAGGCAAGTGGATGGCCTCCTCCGTCATGGAGGGGCACATCAAAAAGTTACATGGAGCCGGATACTTAGCCGCGGATATCGCGCACCGGCTGTCAGCCGCGGGGCAGATCGTCCCTACCCCGGAACCTCACGAAAGGGTGGTTTTCCTCCCCCACTTCGTCCGCGGACTGGGGTTTCTCCTCCATCCATTCGTCCGCGGCCTCATGTTCTATTATGGGCTGGACTTTCATGATCTGGCCCCAAATTTCATCCTGAACATCTCGGCGTTCATCGTCGTGTGCGAGGCTTTCCTCCGCATCTGTCCCCACTTTGGCCTATGGCTGAAGACCTTCAACATCAAGCCGAAGGTAGTAGGCGGCCAACAAGCGGAATGCGGCGGAGCCATGGTGGGCAAAATGCCCAACGTTACATGGCTCGAGGGCTCCTTCGTGGAGACCGTAAAGGGGTGGCAATCGGGGTGGTTCTACATCACCGAGCCGCACGACACCAACTGGGAGGCGGCCCCCGAGTTTCGATCCGGAGTCCCCACGTGGCTCACTTCCTGGAAGGAGAAGGTCCTGTCTTGGGGCTCTTCGGTGGAGCTGGACGGACTCCAGAAATGTATCCGGAACATGACAAGCAAGAAACTTAAGCTTGTCAACATAGTCCAGGTCATGCTCTTCCGCCGGATCCTCCCGTGTCAACAACATGCTTTCAACTTATGGGAGTTCGACCCGGCCCAGCACCAGACTCTACGTGAGCTCTTCGACATGACACATAAAGACGTCTGGAAGGCGCTGTTCAAAGGTGCCGAGGTCCCTCCTTCTCTTACCGAGGACCGCGGGCTAAGCGCGAAGCGCCTTGCATATTCGGTAAGTTCTGTACACAGGGTATTTATTTCCCACAGCTTAAATATGTGCGGGATTTGAGCTCTCATGCCTTTGACAGGACTGGGTGGAGACATCGGAGCAGATTAACTGTCCGGCCCCTCTGCCCGAAGACCCTGCGGATGCTCTCTTAATGGAGATGCAGACTCCAGCTCCTTATGAGGTGCCGGATAAGACCAAGAAGTCCAAGGGAACCCGAAAGAGTTCCCGGCGCCAGGTGGTATCGGACTCATCGTCCGATAACTCCGAGGCACACTTCTCCCGTGAAAACGAGAAGGAAGACGAAGACTCTCCCCCTCCAGCCGGGGAGACAAGAAAAGGAAGACCGCCCCAATCGGGGAGGCCGAAGGGTCTAATAAGGGAAGGACTCCCCTTCCGGACTATTCCACCACCGCCGCCGATAGCGAAGACGAGTGGTTGCTCAGGGCCAAGCCACTGGCGAAGTCGTAAGTATTCGGATACCAGAGTAACTCATAGCATACTTTTGTTGCACTACTTCTCCTAACGTCGAATATGATTATGCAGTCCGCCCCGAGCCCGTATCGACATATCATCGTCGGACGGTTCCTTGGACTCGTCGGACAAGGACAGTGATACGCTTCCAACCGCCACCTCTCCTGGCCCTATGGACAACGCCGAGGTACTATCTCAAGGGGCACCGAGCCGAGGGAGACAGTCCCGTAGGCGCCTCAAGGCGACCTTCTGGACTCCAGGAGCAAAGGGAGTAAGGCTCCTAGGGGCTCCAAGTCCGGACCGCAGCCGGACACTGCGCCAGAACCTCCAGTGGTTCCGGACTCGGGCAGGCGGCCCCCTTCCAAGAGGGGCAAGCCGTCCGCGCCGATGACCTCTGTCCATCCAGAGGCACCGGACGAACTGCTGGGAGCGCTTAACGACGCTTCCATCGATGAAGGGCACCGCACTATTATGAGTGCGGTGATCAAGAAGGTTCAGTCCGCCAAGGGCGGACTGACTGAAGCCTGTACCAGCCTTCTGACAGGCTTTGAGGTGAGTATTTAAAATATAGAAAAAATATTACCGCATAGACAGTAGCCCCTGATGCTCTGTTTGGTGTTCACAAAGAAAAGCCGAATAGAGGATCGAATAATATCTGTAGGAGTCTAATATAAGTATGTCTGTATGCGTATGCAGGCTTCGCTGCTGACCTTTGCCGCACTGAGTGCGGAGGTCGCCGCACTGAAGCAGGACTTCAAGCGGTCCGAGAAAGAGCTCGACCTTGCCAAGAGGAAGCTCAAGGAGAACAAGGGTAAGTAGTACCTTGTCTATATAAAAAAGAAAATGTGGTTGCGAACTGACAGGATCATCATGAATGTGCCAGGAGCCACGACCGAAGTGGCAACCCTGAAGCAAGCGTTGTCCGAGGCCGAAAACAAAGCGGCCAAGGAGCGCACCGAGCGGGAGAGACAAGAGGCACGGGTGGGCGAGGTGCAGCAAGAGCTCCAGGCACTCGTGAAGAAACACGAGACTTTGGAGCTTGACTCGAAGACGCGAGAGTCCGAGCTTGCCGCGGCCTTCGAGAGCACCAAGCAGGCCAAGGCCAAAGCCTAAAAGGCCCTCCAGGAAATTGAGGCAATGAAGAAGATAGCGGTGGGTAAGGCATTCAATATGCAAAGCAAGCATGTGAAAGTAATTACTTGTTACTTACCCGAATCTGGAGCTCTCCAGGAGCATTCGCAGATTTGCCCCGCAGCGTGTCGGATGCCGTGAAGTTTTACTAGGCCGAGGAGGAAAGCTCGACGGAGAAGTTGTTCTGGTCTCAGTATACTGGGACCGAACACCCGGTGCCTATGAGCGACCAGCTGAAGCAACTGGTCGAGCTGCACAAGGCGGCCGAACAAGCCATGTGTTGGGGAACGTAGTAATTTCAAAAAAATTCCTACGCACACGCAAGATCATGGTGATGCATAGCAACGAGAGGGGAGAGTGTTGTCTACATACCCTCTTAGACCGAAAGGGGAAGCGTTAGCTTCAACGCGGTTGATGTAGTCGTACGTCTTCACGATCCGACCGATCCAAGTACCGAACGCGCGGCACCTCCGAGTTCAGCACACGTCCAGCTCGATGACGTCCCGCGAACTCCAATCCAGTAGAGCTTCACGGGAGAGTTCCGTTAGCACGACGGCGTGGTGACGATGATGATGTTCTACCGTCGCAAGGCTTCGCCTAAGCACCGCTATGATATGATTGAGGTGGATTATGGTGGAAGGGGGCACCGCACACGGCTAAGAGATCAAGAGATTAATTGTTTTGTCTATGGGGTGCCCCCTGGCCACGTATATAAAGGAGTAGAGGAGGAGGGGGCCGGCCAGGAGGAGGAGGCGCGCCCAAGGGGGGCAATCCTACTCCAAGTAGGTTTTGCCCCCCTTTCCTATTCCAACTAGGAGAAGGGGGGAGGAGGAGGTGGAGAGAAGGAAGGAGAAGGGGGCCCGCGCCCCCTTCCCTTTCCCAATTTGTATTGGGGCAAGGGGGGCTGCGCGCCACCTCCTGCTGCCTCTCCTCTTCCACTACTTTGGGCCCATGAGGCCCAATAACCCCTGGGGGGGTTCCCGTAACCCCCCCCCCCCGGTACTCCGGTATATATCCGATAACCCCCGGAACCATTTTGGTGTCGAATATAGTCGTCCAATATATCAATCTTCATGTCTCGACCATTTCGAGACTCCTCTTCATGTCCGTGATCACATCCGGGACTCCGAACAACCTTCGGTACATCAAAACTCATAAACTCATAATATAACCGGCATCGAAACATTAAGCGTGCGGACCCTACGGGTTCGAGAACTATGTAGACATGACCGAGACATGTCTCCGGTCAATAACCAATAGCGGAACCTGGATGCTCATATTGGCTCCCACATATTCTACGAAGATCTTTATCGGTCAGACCGCATAAGAACATACGTTGCTCCCTTTGTCATCGGTATGTTACTTGCCCGAGATTCGATCGTCGGTATCTCAATACCTAGTTCAATCTCGTTACCGGCAAGTCTCTTTACTCGTTCTGTAATACATCATTCCGCAACTAACTCATTTAGTTGCAATGCTTGCAAGGCTTAGGTGATGTGCATTACCGAGAGGGCCCAGAGATACCTCTCCGACAATCGGAGTGACAAATCCTAATCTCGAAATACGCCAACCCAACAAGTACCTTTGGAGACACCTGTAGAGCACCTTTATAATCACCCAGTTACGTTGTGACGTTTGGTAGCACACAAAGTGTTCCTTCGGTAAACGGGAGTTGCATAATCTAATAGTCATAGGAACATGTATAAGTTATGAAGAAAGCAATAGCAACAAACTAAACGATCAAGTGCTAAGCTAACAGAATGGGTCAAGTCAATCATATCATTCTCCTAATGATGTGATCCCGTTAATCAAATGACAACTCATGTCTATGGTTAGGAAACATAACCATCTTCGATCAACGAGCTAGTCAAGTAGAGGTATACTAGTGACACTCTGTTTGTCTATGTATTCACACATGTATTATGTTTCCGGTTAATACAATTCTAGCATGAATAATAAACATTTATCATGATATAAGGAAATAAATAATAACTTTATTATTGCCTCTAGGGCATATTTCCTTCAGTCTCCCACTTGCACTAGAGTCAATAATCTAAATTACACTATTATGATCCTAACACCCATGGAGCCTTGGTGCTGATCATGTTTTGCTCGTGGAAGAGGCTTAGTCAACGGGTTTGCAACATTTAGAACTGTATGTATCTTGCAAATTTCTATGTCTCCCACCTGGACTAAATCCCGGATGGAATTGAAGCGTCTCTTGATGTGCTTGGTTCTCTTGTGAAATCTGGATTCCTTCGCTAAGGCAATTGCTCCAGTATTGTCACAAAAGATTTTCATTGGTCCCGATGCACTAGGTATGACACCTAGATCGGATATGAACTCCTTCATCCAGACTCCTTCATTTGCTGCTTCCGAAGAAGCTATGTAATCCGCTTCACATGTAGATCCCGCCATGACGCTTTGTTTAGAACTACACCAACTGACAGCTCCACCGTTCAATAAAAACATGTATCCGGTTTGCGATTTAGAATCGTCCGGATCAGTGTCAAAGCTTGCATCAACGTAACCATTTACGATGAGCTCTTTGTCACCTCCATAAACGAGAAACATATCCTTAGTCCTTTTTAGGTACTTCAGGATGTTCTTGACCACTGTCTAGTGATCCATTCCTGGATTACGTTGGTACCTCCCTGCTAGACTTATAGCAAGGCACACATCAGGTCTGGTAGACAGCATTGCATACATGTAGGATCGAAAGTATGTCTAGAGGGGGGGGGGGTGATTAGACTACTTGACCAAATAAAAATCTAGCCTTTTACCAATTTTAGTTCTTGGTAGATTTTAGCTATCTTAGCACAAGTCAAGCAATCTCCACACAATTCAAGCAAGCATGCAAAAAGAGTATATGAGCAGCGGAAAGTAAAGCATGCAACTTGCAAGAATGTAAAGGGAAGGGTTTGGAGGATTCAAACGCAATTGGAGACACGAATGTTTTTGTCGTGGTTCCGATAGGTGGTGCTATCGTACATCCACGTTGATGGAGACTTCAACCCACGGAGGGTAACGGTTGCGCGAGTCCATGGAGGGCTCCACCCATGAATGGTCCACGAAGAAGCAACCTTGTCTATTCCATCATGGCCGTCGCCCACGAAGGACTTGCCTCACTAGCGGTAGATCTTCATGAAGTAGGCGATCTCCTTGCCCTTACAAACTCCTTGGTTAAACTCCACAATCTTGTCGGAGGCTCCCAAGTGACACCTAGCCAATCTAGGAGACACCACTCTCCAAGAAGTAACAAATGGTGTGTTGATGATGAACTCCTTGCTCTTGTGCTTCAAATGATAGTCTCCCCAACACTCAACTCTCTCTCACAGGATTTGGATTTGGTGGAAAGAAGATTTGAGTGGAAAGCAACTTGGGGAAGGCTAGAGATCAAGATTCATATGGTTGGAATGGAATATCTTGACCTCAACACAAGTGTAGGTGGTTCTCTCTCAGAAAATGTGTATTGGAAGTGTAGGTATGTTCTGATGGCTCTCTCCACGAATGAAGAGTGGGTGGAGGGGTATATATAGCCTCCACACAGAATCTAACCGTTACACACAATTTGCCAAACTCGGTGGGACCGAATGGTTAAACTCGGTCGGACCGATTCAGCAAACCTAGTGACCATTGGACTAAGATGCAACTCGGTAGGACCGATATGGTTAGGGTTAGGGCATAACTTAATCTCGGTGTGACCAATTACACAAACTCAGTGGGACCGATTTTGGTAATAAGCTAACCAGAGAGTTGGTCAGGTAAACTCGGTGGGACCGATTCGCTCATCTCGCTGAGACCGAAATGTTACAAAAGGGAAACAAAGAGTTTACATTGCAATCTCGGTGGGACCGATCGCTCATCTCGGTAAGACCGAAACATTACGAAGGGAAACAGAGAGATTACAATCCCATCTCGGTGAGACCGAGATCCCTAATGGTGAAACCGATTTGCCTAGGGTTTGTGGCAATGGCTATGACATTTGGAACTCGGTGGCGCCGGATAGATAGAATCGGTGGGGCCGAGTTTGACTTTTGGTTTAGGTCATATGTGGATGTGGGAAGGTAGTTGAGGGTTTTGGAGCATATCACTAAGCACTTTGAGCAAGCAAGCCATTAAGCAACAACTCATCCCCTCTTGATAGTATTGGCTTTTCCTATAGACTCAATGTGATCTTGGATCACTAAAATAGAAAATGTAGAGTCTTGATCTTGAAGCTTGAGCCAATCCTTTGTCCTTAGCATCTTGAAGGGGTTCCACATCCTCTAGTCCATGCCACTCCATTGTTGAACTTATCTGGAACATACTAGGTAAAAGTGTTAGTCCAACAAGAGATATGTTGACATTAATTACCAAAACCACCCCGGGAGCACTTTCAATCTCCCCCTTTTTGGTAATTGATGACAACATATAGATCAAAGCTTCGACAAATGATAATAAGAGTGAAAGATATCGTCGCTTTGAGAAGTATGTGAAAAACAAGAGCTCCCCCTAAATTTGTGCATATCTTAAGATTTGCTTTGGACTGCAAATGCACAATGAGTTAGGATGATGGGTTACTCTTCCATGTCACATACATCTTGGTGGAGCGCTCAAAATGATAAGAATTAAATACATGCACTCATCACCAAGCAAAGTGAATGATCATATAAGGATAAGTAAGATAATATCATCTAACAAGCATAAGTGTAGCTTATGATCAACCACATGATCATCAATGTCTCACAGATAATGGCATAGTATCTCAAGCAATCAAAAGACAAACAAAGTTCAACCAAGAAGACAAGAGAGAACAAAAGCAAACTCTCTCTCTCGAAGCCTGTGATCTATACATTTTTCTCCCCCTTTGGCAACAAGTTACCAAAAAGTTCATAGAAAATGCATAGCACTAGAACGTCTCTCAGGCTTGGTCTTCAGGTGGTGGTGTCCGGAGAACGCCAAGGACGAAGGCTTCAGTCGAAGTAGACGGAGCTGATGGGGTAGGTGCTGGAGCTGGCAGCACTGAAGCTGTAGCTGGTGCAGATGAAGTGGCTCTGGTGTCTGGAACAGGCACTGCAGCAGATCTCTGAGCTCGAGGCACTCTGGCAAATGCATCAGTGGTTGTCTTTCACTTCCTCTCCTGCATGTCATCCTGTAGCTGCTCCACAACATACTGAATCTCAGTTACTTTGACATCTAAATCATAGAATTTTTGTTCCACGATTCTTTCCAGGCTCTCCTGGTTTTGAGTTAGGGTGGACAACCCCTTCTGAATCCTCAGAGATGATGCTATCAAGTAACCAAGCTGGTCCTGCTTGCTTTTCAAAAAGTACTCAGATGCCTCCTCTTGAGTTGGCATCTTGGCAGCCTTCTCCTTCTTTGCTTGTGCTTGCACTGAGGAGGGTTCATCTTCTTTCATCACAACTTGGTTGTCCTCGAAGTCAGGATAGATAGGCAAGTGTTCCTTATCCAACAAGTATGTGCCTATGCCCATCTTTGAGTTTATCAACTCCTAGATCCGTGGGGCATATCCACAACTTCTTTTCTGGTCAGCTGCAGTCATCTTGATACTCTCAACTATAAGGCTCATGACCTTGAACTTCTGTGGCACATCAAATATATGTAGCAAGTTAATTGCATGCCCTCTGATCATGTTGTGATCACCAGACTTGGGCAAGAGAGTGTGCCTTAGGATCCAGATGACAGGATTACTTTGGTACCTCCCTGCTAGACTTATAGCAAGGCAGGATTACTTTCAATGGCAGGATTACTTTGGCAGGATTACTTTGGATCCTGATGGTGTGCCTTAGGATCCAGATGGCGGGATTACTTTGGATCCTGCCATCACTAGACTCCTGGATTACTTTGGTACCTCCCTGCTAGACTTATAGCAAGGCACACATCAGGTCTGGTACACAACATTGCATACATGATAGAGCCTATGGCTGAAGCATAGGGAACATCTTTCATTTTCTCTCTATCTTCTGCAGTGGTCGGACATTGAGTCTTACTCAACTTCACACCTTGTAACATAGGCAAGAACCCTTTCTTTGCTTGATCCATTTTGAACTTCTTCAAAACTTTGTCAAGGTATGTGCTTTGTGAAAGTCCAATTAAGCGTCTTGATCTATCTCTATAGATCTTAATGCCCAATATGTAAGCAGCTTCACCGAGGTCTTTCATTGAAAAACTCTTATTCAAGTATCCTTTTATGCTATCCAGAAATTCTATATAATTTCCAATCAATAATATGGCATCCACATATAATATCAGAAATGCAACCGAGCTCCCACTCACTTTCTTGTAAATACAGGCTTCTCCAAAAGTCTGTATAAAACCAAATGCTTTGATCACACTATCAAAGCGTTTATTCCAACTCCGAGAGGCTTGCACCAGTCCATAAATGGATCGCTGGAGCTTGCACACTTTGTTAGCTCCCTTTGGATCGACAAAACCGTCCGGTTGCATCATATACAACTCTTCTTCCAGAAATCCATTCAGGAATGCTGTTTTGACATCCATCTGCCAAATTTCATAATCATAAAATGCGGCAATCGCTAACATGATTCGGACAGACTTAAGCATCGCTACGGGCGAGAAAGTCTCATCATAGTCAATCCCTTGAACTTGTCGAAAACCTTTCGCAACAAGTCGAGCTTTGTAGACAGTAACATTACCGTCATCGTCAGTCTTCTTCTTGAAGATCCATTTATTCTCAATTGCTTGCCGATCAATGGGCAAGTCAACCAAAGTCCACACTTTGTTCTCATACATGGATCCCATCTCAGATTTCATGGCTTCAAGCCATTTTGCGGAATCTGGGCTCACCATCGCTTCTTCATAGTTCGTAGGTTCATCATGATCCAGTAGCATGACTTCCAGAACAGGATTACTGTACCACTCTGGCGCGGATCTTACTCTGGTTGATCTACGAGGTTCAGTAATAACTTGATCTGAAGTTTCATGATCATCATCATTAACTTCCTCACTAATTGGTATAGTTGTCACAGGAACTGGTTTATGTGATGAGCTACTTTCCAATAAGGGAGCAGGTACGGTTACCTCATCAAGTTCTACTTTCCTCCCACTCACTTCTTTCGAGAGAAACTCCTTCTCTAGAAAGGATCCATTCTTAGCAACGAATGTCTTGCCTTCGGATCTGTGATAGAAGGTGTACCCAATAGTCTCCTTTGGGTATCCTATGAAGTCACATTTCTCCGATTTGGGTTCGAGCTTATCAGGCTGAAGCTTTTTCACATAAGCATCACAACCCCAAACTTTAAGAAACACAACTTTGGTTTCTTGCCAAACAATAGTTCATAAGGCGTCGTCTCAACGGATTTCGATGGTGCCCTATTTAACGTGAATGCGGCCGTCTCTAAAGCATAACCCCAAAATGATAGCGGTAAATCAGTAAGAGACATCATAGATCACACCATATCTAGTAAAGTACGATTACGACGTTCGGACACACCATTACGCTGTGGTGTTCCAGGTGGCGTGAGTGGCGAAACTATTCCGCTTTGTTTCAAATGTAGACCAAACTCGTAACTCAAATATTCTCCTCCACGATCAGATCGTAGAAACTTTATTTTCTTGTTATGATGATTTTCAACTTCACTCTGAAATTCTTTGAACTTTTCAAATGTTTCAGATTTATGTTTCATCAAGTAGATATACCCATATCTGCTTAAATCATCTGTGAAGGTGAGAAAATAACGATATCCGCCACGAGCCTCAACATTCATCGGACCACATACATCCGTATGTATGATTTCCAACAAATCTGTTGCTCTCTCCATAGTACCGGAGAACGGCATTTTAGTTATCTTGCCCATGAGGCACAGTTCGCAAGTACCAAGTGATTCATAATCAAGTGGTTCCAAAAGTCCATCAATATGGAGTTTCTTCATGTGCTTTACACCGATATGACCTAAACGGCAGTGCCACAAATAAGTTGCACTATCATTATCAACTCTGCATCTTTTGACTTTAACATTATGAATATGTGTATCACTACTATCGAGATTCATCAAAAATAGACCACTCTTCAAGGGTGCATGACCATAAAAGATATTACTCATATAAATAGAACAACCATTATTCTCTGATTTAAATGAATAACCGTCTCGCATCAAACAAGATCCAGATATAATGTTCATGCTCAACGCTGGCACCAAATAACAATTATTTAGGTCTAAAACTAATCCCGAAGGTAGATGTAGAGGTAGCGTGCCGACCGCGATCACATCGACTTTGGAACCATTTCCCACGCGCATCGTCACCTCGTCCTTGGCCAGTGTTCGCTTAATCCATAGTCCCTATTTCGAGTTGCAAATATTAGCAACGGAACCAGTATCAAATACCCAGGTGCTACTGCAAGCTCTAGTAAGGTACACATCAATAACATGTATATCACATATACCTTTGTTCACCTTGCCATCCTTCTTATCCGCCAAATACTTGGGGCAGTTCCACTTCCAGTGACCAGTCTGCTTGCAGTAGAAGCACGCAGTTTCAGGCTTAGGTCTAGACTTGGGTTTCTTCTCCTGAGCAGCAGCTTGTTTGCTGTTCTTCTTGAAGTTCCCCTTCTTCTTCCCTTTGCCCTTTTTCTTGAAACTAGTGGTCTTATTGACCATCAACACTTGATGCTCCTTCTTGATTTCTACCTCCGCAGCCTTTAGCATTGCGAAGAGCTCGGGAATTGTCTTATCCATCCCTTGCATGTTATAGTTCATCACGAAGCTCTTGTAGCTTGGTGGCAGTCATTGAAGAACTCTGTCAATGACACTATCAACAGGAATATTAACTCCTAGTTGAGTCAAGTGATTATGATAGCCAGACATTTTGAGTATATGTTCACTGACAGAACTATTCTCCTCCATCTTGCAGCTATAGAACTTATTGGAGACTTCATATCTCTCAATCTGGGCATTTGCTTGAAATATTAACTTTAACTCCTGGAACATCTCATATGCTCCATGACGTTCAAAACGTCATTGAAGTCCCGATTCTAAGCCGTAAAGCATGGCACACTGAACTATTGAGTAGTCATCAGCTTTGCTCTGCCAGATGTTCATAACATCTGGTGTTGCTCCTGCAGCAGGCCTGACACCCAGCGGTGCTTCCAGGACGTAATTCTTCTATGCATCAATGAGGATAATCCTCAAGTTACGGACCCAGTCCGTGTAATTGCTACCATCATCTTTCAAATTTGCTTTCTCAAGGAATGCATTAAAATTCAACGGAACAACACCACGGGCCATCTATCTACAATCAAACATAGACAAGAAAAATACTATCGGTTACTAAGTTCATGATAAATTTAAGTTCAATTAATCATATTACTTAAGAACTCCCACTTAGAAAGACACCCCTCTAATCTTCTAAGTGATCACGTGATCCAAATCAACTAAACCATAACCGATCATCACGTGAAATGGAGTAGCTTTCAATGGTGAACATCAATATGTTGATCATATCTACTATATGATTCACGCTCAACCTTTCGGTCTCAGTGTTCCGAGGCCATATCTGCATATGCTAGGCTCGTCAAGTTTAACCTGAGTATTCTGCGTGTGCAAAAACTGGCTTGCACCCGTTGTAGATGGATGTAGAGCTTATCACACCCGATCATCACGTGGTGTCTGGGCACGACGAACTTTGGCAAAGGTGCATACTCAGGGAGAACAATTTTATCTTGAAATTTAGTGAGAGATCATCTTATAATGCTACCGTCAATCAAAGCAAGATAAGATGCATAAAAGATAAACATCACATGCAATCAATATAAGTGATATGATATGGCCATCATCATCTTGTGCTTGTGATCTCCATCTCCGAAGCACCTTCATGATCACCATCGTGTAACACCCTCGATGCGACTATATCTCCCACGTGTCGAGGCACGACTTAGAGGCATAATCGCATTGAAGGCATATGTCGCAAGTTAGGCAATCTTCACAACATCTCATGTAATATATATATATATATATATATAATAAAAGTGAAAATAACATAGTTGGCTTACACTCGCCACGTCAATCAAGTACATAAATAACATTACATCATCCAAACACTCATGGCCCGACTACGGCGCCAAAATAAAAGATAACCCAACATGCGACACGGTCCCGATCACCCCCAACTGGGCACCACTACTGATCATCAGGAAAGGAAACATAGCATCATTGAGAGTCCTCGTCGAACTCCCACTTGAGCTCAAGCGCGTCACCTGGAGCGGAAACATCAGGCCCTGCATTTGGTGTAATCGTAATCTGTGAGCCACAGGGACTCAACAATCTTGCACCCTCGCGATCAAGACTATTTAAGCTTATAGGTAAGGCAAGGTAAAATAGGTGGAGCTGCAGCAAGCGACTAGCAAAATATGGTGGCTATCCTGTTCGCAAAAGAGAGCGAGAAGAGGATGCAAAGCGCGAGCGAGAAACTAGAGGACAACCTGCGCAAAACATTACTCCAACACCGTGTCCACTTCCCGGACTCCGCCGAGAAGAGGCCATCACGGTAACTCACACGGTTGATTCATTTTAATTAAGTTAAGGTTCAAGTTATCTCAAGATGTTCTTGACCACTATCCAGTGATCCATTCTTGGATTACTTTGGTACCTCCCTGCTAGAATTATAGCAAGGCACACATCAGGTCTGGTAGACAGCATTGCATACATGTAGGATCGAAAGTATGTCTAGAGGGGGGGGGGGGGTGATTAGACTACTTGACCAAATAAAAATCTAGCCTCTTCCCAATTTTAGTTCTTGGTAGATTTTAGCTATCTTAGCACAAGTCAAGCAATCTCCACACAATTCAAGCAAGCATGCAAAAAGAGTATATGAGCAGCGGAAAGTAAAGCATGCAACTTTCAAGAATGTAAAGGGAAGGGTTTGGAGGATTCAAACGCAATTGGAGACACGGATGTTTTTGTCGTGGTTCCGATAGGTGGTGCTATCGTACATCCACGTTGATGGAGACTTCAACCCACGGAGGGTAACGGTTGCGCGAGTCCACGGAGGGCTCCACCCACGAATGGTCCACGAAGAAGCAACCTTGTCTATTCCATCATGGCCGTCGCCCATGAAGGACTTGCCTCACTAGCGGTACATCTTCATGAAGTAGGCGATCTCCTTGCCCTTACAAACTCCTTGGTTAAACTCCACAATCTTGTCGGAGGCTCCCAAGTGACACCTAGCCAATCTAGGAGACACCACTCTCCAAGAAGTAACAAATGGTGTGTTGATGATGAACTCCTTGCTCTTGTGCTTCAAATGATAGTCTCCCCAACACTCAACTCTCTCTCACAGGATTTGGATTTGGTGGAAAGAAGATTTGAGTGGAAAGCAACTTGGGGAAGGCTAGAGATCAAGATTCATATGGTTGGAATGGAATATCTTGACCTCAACACAAGTGTAGGTGGTTCTCTCTCAGAAAATGTGTATTGGAAGTGTAGGTATGTTCTGATGGCTCTCTCCATGAATGAAGAGTGGGTTGAGGGGTATATATAGCCTCCACACAGAATCTAACCGTTACACACAATTTGCCAAACTCGGTGGGACCGAATGGTTAAACTCGGTCGGACCGATTCAGCAAACCTAGTGACCATTGGACTAAGATGCAACTCGGTAGGACCGATATGGTTAGGGTTAGGGCATAACTTAATCTCGGTGTGACCAATTACACAAACTCGATGGGACCGATTTTGGTAATAAACTAACCAGAGAGTTGGTCAGGTAAACTCGGTGGGACCGATTCGCTCATCTCGCTGAGACTGAAATGTTACAAAAGGGAAACAAAGAGTTTACATTGCAATCTCGGTGGGACCGATCGCTCATCTCGGTAAGACCGAACATTACAAAGGGAAACAGAGAGATTACAATCCCATCTCGGTGAGACCGAGATCCCTAACGGTGAAACCGATTTGCCTAGGGTTTGTGGCAATGGCTATGACATTTGAAACTCGGTGGCGCCGGATAGATAGAATCGGTGGGGCCGAGTTTGACTTTTGGTTTAGGTCATATGTGGATGTGGGAAGGTAGTTGAGGGTTTTGGAGCATATCACTAAGCACTTTGAGCAAGCAAGCCATTAAGCAACAGCTCATCCCCTCTTGATAGTATTGGCTTTTCCTATAGACTCAATGTGATCTTGGATCACTAAAATAGAAAATGTAGAGTCTTGATCTTGAAGCTTGAGCCAATCCTTTGTCCTTAGCATCTTGAAGGGGTTCCACATCCTCTAGTCCATGCCACTCCATTGTTGAACTTATCTGGAACATACTAGGTAAAAGTGTTAGTCCAACAAGAGATATGTTGACATTAATTACCAAAACCACCCCGGGAGCACTTTCAATCTCCCCCTTTTTGGTAATTGATGACAACATATAGATCAAAGCTTCGACAAATGATAATAAGAGTGAAAGATATCGTCGCTTTGAGAAGTATGTGAAAAACAAGAGCTCCCCCTAAATTTGTGCATATCTTAAGATTTGCTTTGGACTGCAAATGCACAATGAGTTAGGATGATGGGTTACTCTTCCATGTCACATACATCTTGGTGGAGCGCTCAAAATGATAAGAATTAAATACATGCACTCATCACCAAGCAAAGTGAATGATCATATAAGGATAAGTAAGATAATATCATCTAACAAGCATAAGTGTAGCTTATGATCAACCACATGATCATCAATGTCTCACAGATAATGGCATAGTATCTCAAGCAATCAAAAGACAAACAAAGTTCAACCAAGAAGACAAGAGAGAACAAAAGCAAACTCTCTCTCTCGAAGCCTGTGATCTATACATTTTTCTCCCCCTTTGGCAACAAGTTACCAAAAAGTTCACAGAAAATGCATAGCACTAGAACGTCTCTCAGGCTTGGTCTTCAGGTGGTGGTGTCCGGAGAACGCCAAGGACGAAGGCTTCAGTCGAAGTAGATGGAGCTGATGGGGTAGGTGCTGGAGCTGGCGGCACTAAAGCTGTAGCTGGTGCAGATGAAGTGGCTCTGGTGTCTGGAACAGGCACTGCAGCAGATCTCTGAGCTCGAGGCACTCTGGCAAATGCATCAGTGGTTGTCTTGCCCTTCCTCTCCTGCATGTCATCCTGTAGCTGCTCCACAACAGACTGAATCTCAGTTACTTTGACATCTAAATCATAGAATTTTTGTTCAATGATTCTTTCCAGGCTCTCTTGGTTTTGAGTTAGGGTGGCCAACCCCTTCTCAATCCTCAGAGATTATGCTATCAAGTAACCAAGCTGGTCCTGCTTGCTTTTCAAAAAGTACTCAGATGCCTCCTCTTGAGTTGGCATCTTGGCAGCCTTCTCCATCTTTGCCTTCTCCTTCTTTGCTTGTGCTTGCACTGAGGAGGGTTCATCTTCATTCATCAGAACTTGGTTGTCCTTGAAGTCAGGATAGATAGGCAAGTGTTTCTTATCCAACAAGTATGTGCCTGTGCCCATCTTTGAGTTTATCAACTCCTGGATCTATGGGGCATATCCACAACTTCTTTTCTGGTCAGCCGCAGTCCTCTTGATAGTCTCAACTATAAGGCTCATGACCTTGAACTTCTGTGGCACATCAAATATATGTAGCAAGTTAATTGCATGCCCTCTGATCATGTTGTGATCACCAGACTTGGGCAAGAGAGTGTGCCTTAGTATCCAGTTGATCGTTGGCAGTCCTGAGAGAAGAAAATGGACCGACCCAAACTTGAAAGTCTCAAGGGCATCTTGAGGAATCTCTTTGTACATATTTGCCATAGAGTTGTGATCCATCTTCTTCTTGGCATAGACATCCAAGTCATCTTCTTTTTCCTTAGGAGCATTGATCAGATTTTCCCATTCCTCAATAGTTGAGTGGTACCTTGTACCTTCAGACATCCATACTATCCTGCCATCTGGATAGAAGTGTGCTGTGGAGTAGAATTGCATTATGAGCTCCTCATTCCACTTTGTGAGCTCCTGCCCAACAAAGTCTGCAACTCCACAAGCACTGAAGCTGTCAAACACACCAGGATAATGTTCCTCATTTTCCTTGATATACTTCCAGTCGACCCACCTCATTTCACACACTATAGGCTTCTTGTCCAGCAGCACTGTCTCATAGAAATCCTGCTGTTCCTTTGTGTGGAACCTGTAATCAACAACAATCCTTCTCCTGGTGGCATATGGATCTGACTCTCTCCATTTCCTCAGTCATGAGTCTCTCCTGATCTTCATGTTCTCAGCCACAGGATGAGCATCATTGTGGTCTGGAATTTTTGGCTTCAATTTTCTCAGAACATGCTCTTCATCTTCTTCTTCAGCAACAGTCTCAGGCACCGGGGCCTTGTTCTTCTCAGCAGCTGGTATGTTTCTGGTATTTCTCTTTGGTGCAGTCTTGGGCTTGGAGATAGCTTTGGGTGCTTCTTTGGGCTTTGATGATGCAGCCCCTGTCCTGATAGCATCACCCATAAGCTTCTGTGCCTTGGGTGCTGGTGCAACAACCTCTTCTTCCTCTTCTTCTTCCATCATGGAAGCCTTTCCAATCACTCTGGCCATGGTCTTCTTGACCCTTTCCTTCCTTTTCTTTCCTTCTGCAGCAGGCTCTTTGGGTTGAGATTCCAAAGATGCTTGAGAGGATGCTCTAGCCTTAGACATTGGTTGTCTTCCTGCTGGCCTTTTGATCTTCATCCCTGGCTTAACTGCAGCTGAGCTGTACTCCTTCTTAACCACTTTCTTCTTTGATGTGGCCTCATCCTCAGTGGCCACATAGTCTTCATCCTCAGACTCTGAAGTTTTCTTCTTGCTTGCTCTAGTGGCAGCCTTTGGCAAATTGCTTGGGGTGCTCCTGCTACCATCATCTGAACTGCTAGAGGGACTAGTGCCCTCACTCAGGTGAACCTGCTCCTCTGACCTGTTCTGGCTGTCACTCTGGTCAGACATGTTGCAAACACTGACAACAGACCCTGTGAATAGATATAGATGAGATAGAGTGGATGAGCATCACAAAATGCAGAGATTTTTGCAAAAGAATGAGTCAAAAACTTAGTTTTAGTTTTCCACAGAAAGCATTTCGGATCAACCGGTTTGCAAACTCAGTGATACCAAAGCAGCTGTTGGAACCTAAACTAGTGAACTCGGTCAGACCGAGTCATAGTTCGGTGGCACCGAGACTGCTAGGGTTTCACAAAGTCCTGAACTCGGTCACACCGATTTGCAATTCTCGGTCAGACCGAAAATTACATGTGCAATGGCCTTGGCCGAATCGGTGGAACCGAGTTCTGCAACCCGGTGGGTCCGAGATGGTTTCGGCGGAAACCTAACCCTAAATTTTCGATTTAACTCTAATATACGGAGTGTTTTGACTAGATAGAAGCGTTTCAATCGTGGTAAGAATCATAATGAATACAATGTGCTAGGAATCGGACGGGGATAGCACTGTGATCGAGTCCATACCCTAGTTCGACAATGAACTCGCTACGGCAGCAACGGCGGGGAAGAATTCCGTTGACGGCGGCGGAGACCAGCGACAGGAGGCGGCTGGCGACGAGGAGGACGATCCAGAGACCCAGGAGGCAGAGCAAACTATGCGCGGGCGAAGGGGTTTCGGAGAAATTTCCAAAATTTTGCCCGTGAGTATATATAGCCCGACCATGTCGGTGTGACCGAGTGGAACAACTCGGTGGCACTGAGATGCATAACTGTTGACAGTTACAGCAACTCGGTGTAACCGAAAAGTTCAAATCGGTTGCACCGAGATTGAAAACCTAGATTGACTTAGTGATCTTGGTATGACCGAAATGGAGGAATCGGTCAGACCGAAACACACAAAGAAGTTTTGGAACTTTAAGTCTATGACGAATCAGGGACTCCGAGTGCTCCTCACACAGAGTGGTTCGAATCTGACTTGATCAAATTTTGTGATGTAGCATGAATAGAGTTTGAGACGAGAAAAGCATAGATAGCTAGAGAGGGTTCTTAGGCATTCTTGTCCATCCACTTGGCAAAAGAAAAGAAAACCAATCAATCAAAACAACAAGTGGATGTCCTCGAATGAGTAAAATATGCAATCAACATGCTCACATAATAAAATGGCAATTGAAATATGTGGCAAAGCATGCACAACCAATTCTAGCATCTATCAAACAATTTGCGATGACTAGGTCATCTATATATGAGTATATTGACTTAGGAGTCAAATGAGAACATTTGATCATAGGTCATACTCATCGTTTAAGCACAAGTGGGGTTACCACTTTTACATAAAGCATTGTTGTGTTCACACCATTAGAGTTGCTTTAGCTCAATTCTTAGAGTAAAGCTCCCCCTAGATGTGAGATCCCCCCTAAGAGGGATGAACTAACCTTGGGTTTTGTCGATGATGACTTCATGTAGATGTTGAAGATGTGGATGCTCAATGTTGATGTAGATCATTTGGAGCTATCCATTGGAGTGAGTTGCACTTTCAATACCTACACGGGTTAGTCCCACAAGGAACAAACAAGGATATCCATAGACATAGAGTGATGCACACACAAGATGATGTCTATGAAAGCTTTTAGGTTACCTTGTCCCTTGTCTTACCAACAAGAGGGTTTGTGACTCCTTGAACTAGTGCAAGATGTGGAAGTTGATTGCACTTGTTCTTGACAAGATGATAAGAGTGAAGTATGTTGGCGGAGTCACCCTCAAGAACTCTCTAGTTCTTCTTCTTCGGGATCCACACCATCTTGATGGGAATCCTCGTTGTTGTAGTTGTACTTGATGAAGTGGAACTTGAAGTAGTCTTGGGAACCCACTTGACCAAGGCCTTATGAGATTCTTCAAATGCATCAATTTCCTCTTGAAGCTTGTCCTTGCCTTTTTGCTTGTGGTCTTGTGGTGGAAGATCATCTTGAGCTTGTGTCCCTTTGAGAGAAGTAGGATCATACTCCTCTTGTTGAGGAACAAACTTCGTCTTGGGGTATTGATCTTCTTCCCACTCAACTCCATTGGCATTGAACTTTCGTTCAAAACCAACACCTTGATTCTTCCGGTGCCTTCCTTGCTTGCGTACAATTTCCTCGAATTGCTTACTTCCGGCAAGGCTCTTGTAAACACCTTTCTCTATAATTCCCTTAAATAAGCTATTTTCTTGCTCAAGTGTAACTTGGCTAAGATAATCATTTGTGGAATCAAGAGAACTACTAGAAGCAACAATATTGGATTTAGCATGATTATTGTTACTACTAGAGGAAGAATCTTTCTTGTTCTTGTTACTAGACTTAACTTGAGGCATGTAAGTGGATAAGAGTAAACGCTTGGCAATGTAAGAAGAACTTTTCTTGCGAAGATCATCATTGATTGCTTTTAAGAACTCATGCTCTTGCTCAAGGTTGAGCTTTTCAAAGTGCAATTTCTCATGAGTCCTTAAAAGTTCTCGATGATCTCCTAAGATAGTTTCATGAGCTAACTTAAGAGTGTTTAGTTCTTTAGTTAGAGACTCAATCTTCTCCTTATCATTGTCATTCGTTTTATCTTGATTAGCATGATTAATTGACGTTTCATCATAGTATTCATCACTAGAGTTTTCAACAAGTAAATCATCATCACCTAACAAGTCATCTTCATCACTATTGAAATCATAATACTCGGGGTGTGATACCTTTGGGCCTTTAGCCATGAAGCATGTTCCAAATCCTTCATTTGGTGAGTCAAATATGTCGTAGGAGTTGGTTGTCACAAGTGCTAGACCGGCAACACCTTCATCTTGAGTATATTCAGAGTCGGAGTGATAGCTTCTCTCGGAGTGGTTGTCGGAGTCAGAGCCGGATACCCATTCACCAACATGAGCTTGATGTCTTCGTTTTGTGTAGCTCCTTGATGACTTGTCCTTTCTTTCCGAATCCTTGCTTCTCCGTGAGGGTCTTCGTTCATAACGATCATCTCTACTCCTTCTTTCTCTAGATGGTGATTCTTCTCTTCTACTTCTTCTCTTGGGAGAATCTTCTCTTCTCTTGTAGGGGGCCGTACACTCATTGGAATAGTGTCCGGGCCTTCCACAATTGTAGCAGTTTCGCTCTCGACTAGAAGATCTTTTGTCATTGTAGGACCTTGACTTGGAGCTTCTCTCTTTGCTCCTACTCTTGTAGAACTTGTTGAAGTTCTTCACCATTAAGCTCAATTCTTCATTGAAGGTTTGTTTCTCACTCGATGATGTGGGGGCTTCACATGAGGCTTTGTAAGCACCACTTGATTTGTTGTGAAGTTCCTCTTTATCCTTGAGTGACATCTCATGAGCAACAATTCTTCCGATGACTTCCGTTGGCTTGAGATCTTTGTAATTGGGCATCATTTGGATCAATGTGCACACGGTATCATATTTTCCATCCAAGGCTCTTAGGATCTTCTTGATGATGAATCTATCGGTCATCTCTTCACTCCCTAAGCCGGCAATCTCATTTGTGATAAGAGCAAGCCTAGAGTATATTTCAGCGACACCTTCACCATCCTTCATTTTGAACTTGTCAAGTTGACTTTGAAGCACATCCAACTTGGATTCCTTGACGGAGTTGGTTGTTGGGTAACGTAGCAGAAATTCAAAATTTTCTTACGTGTCACCAAGATCTATCTATGGAGAAACCAACAACGAGGGGAAGGAGAGTGCATCTACATACCCTTGTAGATTGCTAAGCGGAAGCGTTCAAGAGAACGGGGTTGAAGGAGTCGTACTCGTCGTGATCCAAATCATCGGAGATCCTAGTGCCGAACGGACGACACCTCCGCGTTCAACACACGTACAGCTCAGTGACGTCTCCCATGCCTTGATCCAGCAAGGAGAGAGGGAGAGGTTGAGGAAGACTCCATCCAGCAGCAGCACAATGGCGTGGTGGTGGTGGAGGAGCATGGTGATCCAGCAGGGCTTCGCCAAGCACCGCGAGATATGAGGAGAAAGAGAGGTAGGGCTGCGCCAGGGAGAGGTCACAAAACTCATGTGTTGGCAACCCCAAAGACCTCAACTATATATAGGGGAGAGGGAGGGGACTGCGCCCCCACCTAGGGTTCCACCCTAGGGGCGGCGGCCAGCCCAGATCCCATCTGGTGGGGCGACCAGGGGAGGGGGAGAGGGAGGCGCACCAGGCATGGGCCCTAAGGCCCATCTGCCCTTAGGGTTTGCCCCCCTTCTTCCCCTTAGGCGCCTTGGGCCCTTGTGGGGGGGCGCACCAGCCCACTTGGGGCTGGTCCCCTTCCACACTTGGCCCATGCAGCCCTCCGGGGCTTGTGGCCCCACTTGGTGGACCCCCGGGACCCTCCCGGTGGTCCCGGTACGTTACCGATAAAACCCGAAACCTTTCCGGTGACCAAAACAGGACTTCCCATATATAAATCTTTACCTCCGGACCATTTCGGAACTCCTTGTGACGTCCAGGATATCATCCGGGACTCCGAACAACATTCGGTAACCACATATATCTATTCCTTATAACCCTAGCGTCATCGAACCTTAAGTGTGTAGACCCTACGGGTTCGGGAACCATGCAGACATGACCGAGACGTTCTCCGGTTAATAACCAACAGCGGGATCTGGATACCCATGTTGGTTCCCACATGTTCCACGATGATCTCATCGGATGAACCACGATGTCGAGGATTCGATCAATCCCGTATACAATTCCCTTTGTCTAGTGGTACGATACTTGCCCGAGATTCGATCGTCGGTATCCCAATACCTTGTTCAATCTCGTTACCGGCAAGTCTCTTTACTCGTTCCGTAACACATCATCCCGTGATCAACTCCTTGGTCACATTGTGCACATTATGATGATGTCCTACCGAGTGGGCCCAGAGATACCTCTCCGTTTACACGGAGTGACAAATCCCAGTCTCGATTCATGCCAACCCAACAGATACTTTCGGAGATACCTGTAGTGTACCTTTATAGCCACCCAGTAACGTTGTGACATTTGGCACACCCAAAGTATTCCTACGGTATCCGGGAGTTGCACAATCTCATGGTCTAAGGAAATGACACTTGACATTTAGAAAAGCTTTAGCATACGAACTACACGATCTTTGTGCTAGGCTTAGGATTGGGTCTTGTCCATCACATCATTCTCCTAATGATGTGATCCCGTTATCAACGACATCCAATGTCCATGGTCAGGAAACCGCAGCCATCTATTGATCAACGAGCTAGTCAACTAGAGGCTTACTAGGGACATGGTGTTGTCTATGTATCCACACATGTATCTGAGTTTCCTATCAATACAATTCTAGCATGGATAATAATCGATTATCATGAACAAGTAAATATAATAATAACCAATTTATTATTGCCTCTAGGGCATATTTCCAACAGTCTCGCACTTGCACTAGAGTCAATAATCCAGTTCACATCGATATGTGATTAACACTCAAGGTCACATCCCCATGTGACCAACACCCAAAGAGTTCTGGGTTTGATCATGTTATGCTTGTGAGAGAGGTTTCAGTCAACGGGTCTGCAACATTCAGATCCGTATGTACTTCGCAAATTTCTATGTCATCTTGTAGATGCAACTACTACGCTACATTTGGAGCCATTTCAAATAACTGTTCTACTTGGAGCTATTCTAAATTGTTGCTCCATTATACGTATCCGGTATCTCTACTCAGAGCTATCCGGATAGGTGTTAAGCTTGCATCGACGTAACTCTTTACGTCGAACTCTTTATCACCTCCATAACCGAGAAACATATCCTTATTCCTCTAAGGATAATTTAGACCGCTATCGGGTGATCTACTCCTAGATTACCTTTGTACCCTCTTGCCAGATATGTGGCAAGGCACACATCAGGTGCGGTACTCAGCATGGCATACCGTATAGAGCCTATGACAAAAGCATAGGGGACGACCTTCGTCCTTCCTCTTTCTTCTGCCGTGGTCGAGCTTTAAGTCTTAACTTCATACCTTACAACTCAGGCAAGAACTCCTTCTTTGACTGATCCATCTTGAACACCTTCAAGATCATGTCAAGGTATGTGCTCATTTGAAAGTACCATTAAGCGTTTTGATCTATCCTTATAGATCTTGATGCTCAATGTTCAAGTAGCTTAATCCAGGCTTTCCATTGAAAAACACTTTCAAATAACCCTATATGCTTTCTAGAAATCCTACGTCATTTCTGATCAACAATATATCAACAACATATATTCATCAGAAATTCTACAGTGCTCCCACTCACTTCTTTGGAAATACAAGTTTCTCATAAACTTTTTATACACCCAAAATCTTTGATCATCTCATCAAAGCATACATTCCAACTCCGAGATGCTTACTCCAGTCCTTAGAAGGATTGCTGGAGCTTTGCATACTTATTAGCATCTTTTAGGATTGACAAAACCTTCCGGTTGTATCACATACAACCTTTCCTCAAGAAAATTGTCGAGGAAACAATGTTTGACATCCTATCTGCAAGATTTCATAAATAATGCTAATATAATTCCAACAGACTCTTAGCATTGCTACGAGTGAGAAAGTCTCATTGTAGTCAACTCCTTGAACTTGTCGGAAAACATCTTAACGACAAGTCGAGCTTTCTTAATGGTGACATTTACCATCATTGTCCGTCTTCCTTTTAAAAATCCATCTGTACTCAACAGCCTTACGACCATCGAGCCGTTCTGCCAAAGTCTACACTTTGTTTTCATACATGGATCCTCTCTCGGATTTTATGGCCTCGAGCCATTTATCGGAATCCGGGCCCACCATCGCTTCTCCATAGCTCGTAGGTTCATTGTTGTCTAGCAACATGACTTCCAAGACAGGATTATGTACCACTCTGAAGTAGTACGCATCCTTGTCATCCTACGAGGTTTGGGAGTGACTTGATCCGAAGTCTCATGATCAATATCATAAGCTTCCACTTCAATTGGTGTAGGTGCCACAGGAACAACTCTTTGTGCCCTGCTATACACTAGTTGAAGTGACGGTTCAATAACCTCATCAAGTCTCCACCATCCTCCCACTCAATTCCTTCGAGAGAAACTTTTCCTCGAGAAAGGACCCGATTCTAGAAATAATCCCTTATTGCTTTCGGATCTGAGACAGGAGGTATACCCAACTGTTTTGGGTGTTCTATGAAGATGCATTTATCCGCTTTGGGTTCGAGCTTATCAGCCTGAAACTTTTTCACATAAGCGTCGCAGCCCCAAACTTTTAAGAAATGACAGCTTAGGTTTCTCTAAACCATAGTTCATACGGTGTCATCTCATCAGAATTACGTGGTGCCCTATTTAAAGTGAATGTGGTTGTCTCTAATGCCTAACCCATAAACTATCGTGGTAATTCGATAAGAGACATCATGGTATGCATCATATCCAATAGGGTGCAGTTATGATGTTCGGACACACCATCACACTATGGTGTTCCAGGTTGTATTAGTTGTGAAACAATTTCCACAATATCTTAATTCTGTGCCAAACTCGTAATTCAGATATTCCTCTCTATGATCATATCATAGATATTTTATCCTCTTGTCACGACGATCTTTCAACTTCACCTTGAAATTACTTGAACCTTTCAATAATTCAGACTCGTGATTCATCAAGTAAATATACTCAACATCTACTCAAATCATTTGTGAAGTAAGAACATAACGATATCCACTACACGCCTCAGCATTCATTGGACTGCACACATCAAAATGTATTACTTCCAACAAGTTGCTTTCTAGTTCCATTTTACTGAAAACGAGGCTTTCAGTCATCTTGCCCATGTGGTATGATTTGCATGTCTCAGGTGATTCAAAATCAAGTGAGTCCAAATGGTCCATTTGCATGGAGTTTCTTCATGCATATGCACCAATAGACATGGTTCGCATGTCTCAAACTTTTCAAAAATGAGTGAGCCCAAAGATCCATCAACATGGAGCTTCTTCATGCGTTTTATACCGATATGACTTACGTGGCAGTGCCACAAGTAGGTGATACTATCATTACTATCTTATATCTTTTTGGCATGAACATGTGTATCACTACGATCGAGATTCAATAAACCATTCATTTTAGGTGCAAGACCATTGAAGGCATTATTCAAATAAATAGAGTAACCATTATTCTCCTTGAATGAATAACGGTATTGTGACAGACATAATCCAATCATGTCTATGCTCAACGCAAGCACCAATCTCGATGGTAGAGGGAGCGTGTGATGCTTGATCACATCAAGCTTGGGAAAAACTTCCAATACATATCGCCAGCTCACCTTTAGCTAGTCTCCGTTTACTCCGCAGCTTTTTATTTCGAGTTTACTAACATTTAGCAACCGAACCGGTATCTAATACCATGGTGCTACTAGGAGTACTAGTAAAGTACACATTAACACAATGTATATCCAATATACTTCTATCGACTTTGCCAGCCTTCTCATCTACCAAGTATCTAGGGTAATTCTGCTCCAGTGGTTGTTCCCCTTATTATAGAAGCACTTAGTCTCGGGTTTGGGTTCAACCTTGGGTTTCTTCACTAGAGCAGCAGCTGATTTGCCGTTTCATGAAGCATCCCTTTTTGCCCTTGCCCTTCTTGAAACTAGTGGTTTCACCAACCATCAACAATTGATGCTCCTTCTTGATTTCTACTTTTGTGGTGTCAAACATCGCGAATATCTCAAGGATCATCATATATGTCCCTGATATATTATAGTTCATCACGAAGCTCTAGCAGCTTGGTGGTAATGACTTCGGAGAAATATCACTATCTCATCTGGAAGATCAACTCCCACTCGATTCAAATGATTGTTGTACTCAGACAATCTGAGCACAAGCTCAACACTTGAGCTTTTCTCCCTTAGTTTGCAGGCTAAGAAAATCATCGGAGGTCTTATACCTCTTGACATGGGCACGAGCCTGAAATCCCAATTTCAGCCCAAGAAACATCTCATATGTTTCGCGACGTTTCAAAACATCTTCGGTACCTCAACTCTAAACCGTTTAACTGAACTATCATGTAGTTATTAAAATGTGTATGTCAGATGTTCGCAACATCCACAGACGACATTCGAGGCTCAGCACACTGAGCGGTGCATTAAGGACATAAGCCTTCTATGAAGCAATGAGGACAATCCTCAGTTTACGGACCTAGTCCGCATAATTGCTACTATCATCTTTCAACTAAATTTTCTCTAGGAACATATCTAAACAGTAGAACTGAAGCGCCAGCTATGACATAATTTGCGAAGACCTTTTGACTATGTTCAGGATAATTAAGTTCATCTTATGAACTCCCACTCAGATAGACATCCCTCTAGTCATCTAAGTGATTACATGATCCGAGTCAACTAGGCCGTGTCCGATCATCACGTGAGACGGACTAGTCATCATCGATGAACATCTTCATGTTGATCGTATCTACCATACGACTCATGCTCGACCTTTCGGTCTCTTGTGTTCCGAGGCCATGTCTGTACATGCTCGGCTCGTCAAGTCAACCTAAGTGTTTCGCGTGTGTAATTCTGTCTTACACCCGTTGTATGTGAATGTTAGAATCTATCACACCCGATCATCACGTGGTGCTTCAAAACGACGAACTTTCGCAACGGTGCACAGTTAGGGGGAACACTTTCTTGAAATTTTAATGAGGGATCATCTTATTTACTACCGTTGTTCTAAGCAAATAAGATGCATAAACATGATAAACATCACATGCAATCAAATAATAGTGACATGATATGGCCAATATCATATAGCTCCTTTGATCTCCATCTTGGGGCTCCATGATCATCGTTGTCACCGGCATGACACCATGATCTCCATCATCATGATCTCCATCATCGTGTCTTCATGAAGTTGTCTCGCCAACTATTACTTCTACTACTACAGCTAATGGTTAGCAATAAAGTAAAGTAATTACATGACGTTTATATTGACACGCAGGTCATAAATAAATTAAGACAACTCCTATGGCTCCTGCCGGTTGTCATACTCATCGACATGCAAGTCGTGATTCCTATTACAAGAACATGATCATCTCATACATCGCATATATCATTCATCACATCCTTTGGCCATATCACATCACAAAACACTTGCTGCAAAAACAAGTTAGACGTCCTCTAATTGTTGTTGCAAATTTTTACGTGGCTGCTATAGGTTTCTAGCAAGAACGTTTCTTACCTACGGCAAAACCACAACGTGAATTGCCAATTTCTATTTACCCTTCATAAGGACCCTGCTCATCGAATCCGATCCGACTAAAGTGGGAGAGACAGACACCCGCCAGCCACCTTATGCAACTAGTGCATGTCAGTCGGTGGAACCGGTCTCACGTAAGCGTACGTGTAAGGTTGGTCTGGGCCGCTTCATCCCACGATGCCGCTGAATCAAGATAAGACTAGTAACGGCAAGATAATTGAAAATATCGATGCCCACAACTACTTTGTGTTCTACTCGTGCATAGTAACTACGCATAGACCTAGCTCTGATACCACTGTTGGGTAACGTAGCAGAAATTCAAAATTTTCTTACGTGTCACCAAGATCTATCTATGGAGAAACCAGCAACGAGGGGAAGGAGAGTGCATCTACATACCCTTGTAGATCGCTAAGCGGAAGCGTTCAAGAGAACGGGGTTGAAGGAGTCGTACTCATCGTGATCCAAATCACCGGAGATCCTAGTGCCGAACGGACGGCACCTCCGCGTTCAACACACGTACAGCCCGGTGACGTCTCCCATGCCTTGATCCAGCAAGGAGAGAGGGAGAGGTTGAGGAAGACTCCATCCAGCAGCAGCACAACGGCGTGGTGGTGGTGGAGGAGCATGGTGATCCAGCAGGGCTTCACCAAGCACCGCGAGATATGAGGAGAAAGAGAGGTAGGGCTGCGCCAGGGAGAGGTCACAAAACTCATGTGTTGGCAGCCCCAAAGACCTCAACTATATATAGGGGAGAGGGAGGGGGCTGCGCCCCCACCTAGGGTTCCACCCTAGGGGCGGCGGCCAACCCAGATCCCATCTGGTGGGGCGGCCAGGGGAGGGGGAGAGGGAGGCGCACCAGGCATGGGCTCTAAGGCCCATCTGCCCTTAGGGTTTGCCCCCTTCTTCCCCTTAGGCGCCTTGGGCCCTTGTGGGGGGGCGCACCAGCCCACCTGGGGCTGGTCCCCTCCCACACTTGGCCCATGCAGCCCTCCGGGGCTTGTGGCCCCACTTGGTGGACCCCCGGGACCCTCCCGGTGGTCCCGGTACGTTACCGATAAAACCCGAAACCTTTCCGGTGACCAAAACAGGACTTCCCATATATAAATCTTTACCTCCGGACCATTTCGGAACTCCTTGTGACGTCCGGGATATCATCCGGGACTCCGAACAACATTCGGTAACCACGTATATCTATTCCTTATAACCCTAGCGTCATCGAACCTTAAATGTGTAGACCCTACGGGTTCGGGAACCATGTAGACATGACCGAGACGTTCTCCGGTTAATAACCAACAGCGGGATCTGGATACCCATGTTGGTTCCCACATGTTCCACGATGATCTCATCGGATGAACCACAATGTCGAGGATTCGATCAATCCCGTATACAATTCCCTTTGTCTAGTGGTACGATACTTGCCCGAGATTCGATCGTCGATATCCCGATACCTTGTTCAATCTCGTTACCGGCAAGTCTCTGTACTCGTTCCGTAACACATCATCCCGTGATCAACTCCTTGGTCACATTGTGCACATTATGATGATGTCCTACCGAGTGGGCCCAGAGATACCTCTCTGTTTACACGGAGTGACAAATCCCAGTCTTGATTCATGCCAACCCAACAGACACTTTCGGAGATACCTGTAGTGTACCTTTATAGCCACCCAGTTACGTTGTGACGTTTGGCACACCCAAAGTATTCCTACGGTATCCGGGAGTTGCACAATCTCATGGTCTAAGGACATGATACTTGATATTTAGAAAAGCTTTAGCATACGAACTACACGATCTTTGTGCTAGGCTTAGGATTGGGTCTTGTCCATCACATCATTCTCCTAATGATGTGATCCCGTTATCAACGACATCCAATGTCCATGGTCAGGAAACCGCAACCATCTATTGATCAACGAGCTAGTCAACTAGAGGCTTACTAGGGACATGGTGTTGTCTATGTATCCACACATGTATCTGAGTTTCCTATCAATACAATTCTAGCATGGATAATAAACGATTATCATGAACAAGGAAATATAATAATAACCAACTTATTATTGCCTCTAGGGCATATTTCCAACATCGGTACCTTCATGCATGTCAATCAAAGTATCCCAAATTTCCTTTGCATTCTCAAGACGGCTGATTTTGTTGAATTCTTCGGGGCACAATCCGTTGAAGAGGATATCACAAGCTTGAGCGTTGTACTGTAGCATCTTCAACTCATCCGCGGTAGCTTCACGATTTGGTTCTTTCCCATCAAAGAATTCACCTTGCAAGCCAACACACACAATAGCCCAAACGGCGGGGTTATGTCCAAGAATATGCATTTTCATCTTATGCTTCCAACTAGCAAAATTAGTACCATCAAAGTAAGGACCTCTACGGTGATAATTTCCCTCGCTAGACGCCATACTGTCCTAGGTTGTGAAACTAAGGCTATGACCACCAAAAGCTATGGAAATCAAAGCAAATGGAGACCAACGCTCTGATACCACTTGTAGGATCGAAAGTATGTCTAGAGGGGGGGGGGTGGTTAGACTACTTGACCAAATAAAAATCTAGCCTTTTCCCAATTTTAGTTCTTGGCAGATTTTAGCTATCTTAACACAAGTCAAGCAATCTCCACACAATTAAAGCAAGCATGCAAAAAGAGTATATGAGCAGCGGAAAGTAAAACATGCAGCTTGTAAGAATGTAAAGGGAAGGGTTTGGAGGATTCAAACGCAATTGGAGACACGGATGTTTTTGTCGTGGTTCCGATAGGTGGTGCTATCGTACATCCACGTTGATGGAGACTTCAACCCACGGAGGGTAATGGTTGCGCGAGTCCACGGAGGGCTCCACCCACGAAGGGTCCACGAAGAAGCAACCTTGTCTATTCCATCATGGCCGTTGCCCACGAAGGACTTGCCTCACTAGCGGTAGATCTTCACGAAGTAGGTGATCTCCTTGCCCTTACAAACTCCTTGGTTCAACTCCACAATCTTGTCGGAGGCTCCCAAGTGACACCTAGCCAATCTAGGAGACACTAATCTCCAAGAAGTAACAAATGGTGTGTTGACGATGAACTCCTTGCTCTTGTGCTTCAAATGATAGTCTCCCCAACACTCAACTCTCTCTCACAGGATTTGGATTTGGTGGAAAGAAGATTTGAGTGGAAAGCAACTTGGGGAAGGCTAGAGATCAAGATTCATATGGTTGGAATGGAATATCTTGACCTCAACACAAGTGTAGGTGGTTCTCTCTCAGAAAATGTGTATTGGAAGTGTAGGTATGTTCTGATGGCTCTCTCCATGAATGAAGAGTGGGTGGAGGGGTATATATAGCCTCCACACAGAATCTAACCGTTACACACAATTTGCCGAACTCGGTGGGACCGAATGGTTAAACTCGGTCGGACCGATTCAGCAAACCTAGTGACCGTTAGGATTTTTGGTGGGACTGAGATGCAACTCGGTAGGACCGATATGGTTAGGGTTAGGGCATAACTTAATCTCGATGTGACCGATTACACAAACTTGGTGGGATCGATTTTGGTAATAAGCTAACCAGAGAGTTGGTCAGGTAAACTCGGTGGGACCGATTCGCTCATCTCGCTGAGACCGAAATGTTACAAAAGGGAAACAGAGAGTTTACATTGCAATCTCGGTGGGACCGATCGCTCATCTCGGTAAGACCGAAACGTTACGAAGGGAAACAGAGAGATTACAATCCCATCTCGGTGAGACCGAGATCCCTATCGGTGAAACCGATTTGCCTAGGGTTTGTGGCAATGGCTATGACATTTGAAACTCGGTGGCGCCGGATAGATAGAATCGGTGGGGCCGAGTTTGACTTTTGGTTTAGGTCATATGTGGATGTGGGAAGGTAGTTGAGGGTTTTTGAGCATATCACTAAGCACTTTGAGCAAGCAAGCCATTAAGCAACACCTCATCCCCTCTTGATAGTATTGGATTTTCCTATAGACTCAATGTGATCTTGGATCACTAAAATAGAAAATGTAGAGTCTTGATCTTGAAGCTTGAGCCAATCCTTTGTCCTTAGCATCTTGAAGGGGTTCCACATCCTCTAGTCCATGCCACTCCATTGTTGAACTTATCTGGAACATACTAGGTAAAAGTGTTAGTCCAACAAGAGATATGTTGACATTAATTACCAAAACCACCCCGGGAGCACTTTCAATCTCCCCCTTTTTGGTAATTGATGACAACATATAGATCAAAGCTTTGACAAATGATAATAAGAGTGAAAGATATCGTCGCTTTGAGAAGTATGTGAAAAACAAGAGCTCCCCCTAAATTTGTGCATATCTTAAGATTTGCTTTGGACTGCAAATGCACAATGAGTTAGGATGATGGGTTACTCTTCCATGTCACATACATCTTGGTGGAGCGCTCAAAATGATAAGAATTAAATACATGCACTCATCACCAAGCAAAGTGAATGATCATATAAGGATAAGTAAGATAATATCATCTAACAAGCATAAGTGTAGCTTATGATCAACCACATGATCATCAATGTCTCACAGATAATGGCATAGTATCTCAAGCAATCAAAAGACAAACAAAGTTCAACCAAGAAGACAAGAGAGAACAAAAGCAAACTCTCTCTCTCTCGAAGCCTGTGATCTATACATTTTTCTCCCCCTTTGGCAACAAGTTACCAAAAAGTTCATAGAAAATGCATAGCACTAGAACGTCTCTCAGGCTTGGTCTTCAGGTGGTGGTGTCCGGAGAACGCCAAGGACGAAGGCTTCAGTCGAAGTAGACGGAGCTGATGGGGTAGGTGCTGGAGCTGGCAGCACTGAAGCTGTAGCTGGTGCAGATGAAGTGGCTCTGGTGTCTGGAATAGGCACTGCAGCAGATCTCTGAGCTCGAGGCACTCTGGCAAATGCATCAGTGGTTGTCTTTCACTTCCTCTCCTGCATGTCATCCTGTAGCTGCTCCACAACAGACTGAATCTCAGTTACTTTGACATCTAAATCATAGAATTTTTGTTCCACGATTCTTTCCAGGCTCTCCTGGTTTTGAGTTAGGGTGGACAACCCCTTCTCAATCCTCAGAGATGATGCTATCAAGTAACCAAGCTGGTCCTGCTTGCTTTTCAAAAAGTACTCAGATGCCTCCTCTTGAGTTGGCATCTTGGCAGCCTTCTCCTTCTTTGCTTGTGCTTGCACTGAGGAGGGTTCATCTTCATTCATCACAACTTGGTTGTCCTCGAAGTCAGGATAGATAGGCAAGTGTTCCTTATCCAACAAGTATGTGCCTATGCCCATCTTTGAGTTTATCAACCCCTAGATCCGTGGGGCATATCCACAACTTCTTTTCTGGTCAGCTGCAGTCATCTTGATACTCTCAACTATAAGGCTCATGACCTTGAACTTCTGTGGCACATCAAATATATGTAGCAATTTAATTGCATGCCCTATGATCATGTTGTGATCACCAGACTTGGGCAAGAGAGTGTGCCTTAGGATCCAGATGGCAGGATTACTTTGGTACCTCCCTGCTAGACTTATAGCAAGGCAGGATTACTTTGGATGGCAGGATTACTTTGGCAGGATTACTTTGGATCCTGATGGTGAGCCTTAGGATCCAGATGGCAGGATTACTTTGGATCCTGCCATCACTAGACTCCTGGATTACTTTGGTACCTCCCTGCTAGACTTATAGCAAGGCACACATCAGGTCTGGTACACAACATTGCATACATGATAGAGCCTATGGCTGAAGCATAGGGAACATCTTTCATTTTCTCTCTATCTTCTGCAGTGGTCGGACATTGAGTCTTACTCAACTTCACACCTTGTAACATAGGCAAGAACCCTTTCTTTGCTTGATCCATTTTGAACTTCTTCAAAACTTTGTCAAGGTATGTGCTTTGTGAAAGTCCAATTAAGCGTCTTAATCTATCTCTATAGATCTTAATGCCCAATATGTAAGCAGCTTCACCGAGGTCTTTCATTGAAAAACTCTTATTCAAGTATCCTTTTATGCTATCCAGAAAATCTATATAATTTCCAATCAATAATATGGCATCCACATATAATATCAGAAATGCTACCGAGCTCCCACTCACTTTCTTGTAAATACAGGCTTCTCCAAAAGTCTATATAAAACCAAATGCTTTGATCACACTATCAAAGCATTTATTCCAACTCCGAGAGGCTTGCACCAGTCCATAAATGGATCGCTGGAGCTTGCACACTTTGTTAGCTCCCTTTGGATCGACAAAACCGTCCGGTTGCATCATATACAACTCTTCTTCCAGAAATCCATTCAGGAATGCTGTTTTGACATCCATCTGCCAAATTTCATAATCATAAAATGCGGCAATCGCTAACATGATTCGGACAGACTTAAGCATGGCTACGGGTGAGAAAGTCTCATCGTAGTCAATCCCTTGAACTTGTCGAAAACCTTTCGCAACAAGTCGAGCTTTGTAGACAGTAACGTTACCGTCAGTGTCAGTCTTCTTCTTGAAGATCCATTTATTCTCAATTGCTTGCCGATCAATGGGCAAGTCAACCAAAGTCCACACTTTGTTCTCATACATGGATCCCATCTCAGATTTCATGGCTCCAAGCCATTTTGCGGAATCTGGGCTCACCATCGCTTCTTCATAGTTCGTAGTTTCATCATGATCCAGTAGCATGACTTCCAGAACAGGATTACCGTGCCACTCTAGCGCGGATCTTACTCTGGTTGATCTACGAGGTTCAGTAATAACTTGATCTGAAGTTTCATGATCATCATCATTAACTTCCTCACTAATTGGTATAGTTGTCACAGAAACTGGTTTATGTGATGAGCTACTTTCCAATAAGGGAGCAGGTACGGTTACCTCATCAAGTTCTACTTTCCTCCCACTCACTTCTTTCGAGAGAAACTCCTTCTCTAGAAAGGATCCATTTTTAGCAACGAATGTCTTGCCTTCGGATCTGTGATAGAAGGTGTACACAATAGTCTCCTTTGGGTATCCTATGAAGTCACATTTCTCCGATTTGGGTTCGAGCTTATCAGGCTGAAGCTTTTTCACATAAGCATCACAGCCCCAAACTTTAAGAAACACAACTTTGGTTTCTTGCCAAACCAAAGTTCATAAGGCGTCGTCTCAACGGATTTTGATGGTGCCCTATTTAACGTGAATGCGGCCGTCTCTAAAGCATAACCCCAAAACGATAGCGGTAAATCAGTAAGAGACATCATAGATCACACCATATCTAGTAAAGTATGATTACGACGTTCGGACACACCATTACGCTGTGGTGTTCCAGGTGGCGTGAGTGGCGAAACTATTCCGCTTTGTTTCAAATGTAGACCAAACTCGTAACTCAAATATTCTCCTCCACGATCAGATCGTAGAAACTTTATTTTCTTGTTACGATGATTTTCAACTTCACTCTGAAATTCTTTGAACTTTTCAAATGTTTCAGATTTATGTTTCATCAAGTAGATATACCCATATCTGCTTAAATCATCTGTGAAGGTGAGAAAATAACGATATCCGCCACGAGCCTCAACATTCATCGGACCACATACATCTGTATGTATGATTTCCAACAAATCTGTTGCTCTCTCCATTGTACCGGAGAACGGCATTTTAGTCATCTTGCCCATGAGGCACGGTTCGCAAGTAGCAAGTGATTCATAATCAAGTGGTTCCAAAAGTCCATCAGTATGGAGTTTCTTCATGCGCTTTACACCGATATGACCTAAATGGCAGTGCCACAAATAAGTTGCACTATCATTATCAACTCTGCATCTTTTGACTTCAACATTATGAATATGTGTATCACTACTATCGAGATTCATCAAAAATAGACCACTCTTCAAGGGTGCATGACCATAAAAGATATTACTCATATAAATAGAACAACCATTATTCTCTGATTTAAATGAATAACCGTCTCGCATCAAACAAGATCCAGATATAATGTTCATGCTCAACGCTGGCACCAAATAACAATTATTTAGGTCTAAAACTAATCCCGAAGGTAGATGTAGAGGTAGCGTGCCGACCGCGATCACATCAACTTTGGAACCATTTCCCACGCGCATCGTCACCTCGTCCTTGGCCAGTGTTCGCTTAATCCGTAGTCCCTGTTTCGAGTTGCAAATATTAGCAACGAAACCAGTATCAAATACCCAGGTGCTACTGCGAGCTCTAGTAAGGTACACATCAATAACATGTATATCACATATACCTTTGTTCACCTTGCCATCCTTCTTATCCGCCAAATACTTGGGGCAGTTCCGCTTCCAGTGACCAGTCTGCTTGTAGTAGAAGCACGCAGTTTCAGGCTTAGGTCTAGACTTGGGTTTCTTCTCCTGAGCAGCAACTTGTTTGCTGTTCTTCTTGAAGTTCCCCTTCTTCTTCCCTTTGCCCTTTTTCTTGAAACTAGCGGTCTTATTGACCATCAACACTTGATGCTCCTTCTTGATTTCTACCTCCGCAGCCTTTAGCATTGCGAAGAGCTCGGGAATTGTCTTATCCATCCCTTGCATGTTATAGTTCATCACGAAGCTCTTGTAGCTTGGTGGCAGTGATTGAAGAACTCTGTCAATGACACTATCAACAGGAAGATTAACTCCTAGTTGAGTCAAGTGATTATGATAGCCAGACATTTTGAGTATATGTTCACTGACAGAACTATTCTCCTCCATCTTGCAGCTATAGAACTTATTGGAGACTTCATGTCTCTCAATCCGGGCATTTGCTTGAAATATTAACTTTAACTCCTGGAACATCTCATATGCTCCATGACGTTCAAAACGTCGTTGAAGTCCCGATTCTAAGCCGTAAAGCATGGCACACTGAACTATTGAGTAGTCATCAGCTTTGCTCTGCCAGATGTTCATAACATCTGGTTGTGCTCCTGCAGTAGGCCTGGCACCCAGCGGTGCTTCCAGGACGTAATTCTTCTGTGCAGCAATGAGGATAATCCTCAAGTTACGAACCCAGTCCGTGTAATTGCTACCATCATCTTTCAAATTTGCTTTCTCAAGGAATGCATTAAAATTCAACGGAACAACACCACGGGCCATCTATCTACAATCAAACATAGACAAGAAAAATACTATCGGTTACTAAGTTCATGATAAATTTAAGTTCAATTAATCATATTACTTAAGAACTCCCACTTAGAAAGACATCCCTCTAATCTTCTAAATGATCACGTGATCCAAATCAACTAAACCATAACCGATCATCACGTGAAATGGAGTAGCTTTCAATGGTGAACATCAATATGTTGATCATATCTACTATATGATTCACGCTCAACCTTTCGGTCTCAGTGTTCTGAGGCCATATCTGCATATGCTAGGCTCGTCAAGTTTAACCTGAGTATTTTGCGTGTGCAAAAACTGGCTTGCACCCGTTGTAGATGGACGTAGAGCTTATCACACCCGATCATCACGTGGTGTCTGGGCACGACGGACTTTGGCAAAGGTGCATACTCAGGGAGAACACTTTTATCTTGAAATTTAGTGAGAGATCATCTTATAATGCTACCGTCAATCAAAGCAAGATAAGATGCATAAAAGATAAACATCACATGCAATCAATATAAGTGATATGATATGGCCATCATCATCTTGTGCTTGTGATCTCCATCTCCGAAGCACCTTCATGATCACCATCGTGTAACACCCTCGATGCGACTATATCTCCCACGTGTCGAGGCACGACTTAGAGGCATAATCGCATTGAAGGCATATGTCGCAAGTTAGGCAATCTTCACAACATCCCATGTAATATATATATATATATATATATATATATATATATATATAATAAAAGGGGAGATAACATAGTTGGCTTACACTCGCCACGTCAATCAAGTACATAAATAACATTACATCATCCAAACACTCATGGCCCGACTACGGCGCCAAAATAAAAGATAACCCAACATGTGACACGGTCCCGATCACCCCCAACTGGGCACCACTACTGATCATCAGGAAAGGAAACATAGTATCATTGAGAGTCCTCGTCGAACTCCCACTTGAGCTCAAGCACGTCACCTGGAGCGGAAACATCAGGCCCTGCATCTGGTGTAATAGTAATCTGTGAGCCACAGGGACTCAGCAATCTTGCACCCTCGCGATCAAGACTATTTAAGCTTATAGGTAAGGCAAGGTAAAATAGGTGGAGCTGCAGCAAGCGACTAGCAAAATATGGTGGCTATCCTGTTCGCAAAAGAGAGCGAGAAGAGGATGCAAAGCGCGAACGAGAAACTAGAGGACAACCTGCACAAAACATTACTCCAACACCGTGTCCACTTCCCGGACTCCGACGAGAAGAGGCCATCACGGTAACTCACATGATTGATTCATTTTAATTAAGTTAAGGTTCAAGTTATCTACAACCGGACATTAACAAATTCCCATCTGCCCATAACCGCGGGCACGGCTTTCGAAAGTTCAAATCCCTGCAGGGGAGTCCCAACTTAGCCCATGACAAGCTCTCACGGTCAACGAAGGAATAGACCTCCTCCCGAGGCATTTCGATCAGACTCGGTATCTCGATTCTTCAAGACACTTCGACAGGTTAAAACAAATCCAGCAACACCGCCCGAATGTGCCGACAAATCCTGATAGGATCTGCACATATCTCGTTCTCAGGGCACACTCAGATGAGCACTCCATACAACTAAAACCAAACCTCGAGTTTCCCCGAGGGGGCGCTGCACAGGACTCTAGTTTGGACCAACACTCAGAGGAGCACTGGCCTAGGGGGGCTAAAATAAGATGACCCTCGGGCTCCGGAAACCCAAGGGAAAAAGAGGCTAGGTGGCAAATGGTAAAACCAAGGTTGGGCATTGCTGGAAAAGCTTTAATCAAGGCGAACTATCAAGGGGTTCCCATTATAACCCAACCGCGTAAGGAACGCAAACTCCGGGAACATAACACCGATATGACGGAAACTAGGGCGGCAAGAGTGGAACAAAACACTAGGCGAGAGGCCGAGCCTTCCACCCTTTACCAAGTATATAGATGCATTAAGATAACAAGATAATATAATGATATCCCAACAAGTAAATAAGGTTCCAACAAGGAACGGTCTCCAATCTTCACCTGCAACTAGCAACGCTATAAGAGGGGCTGAGCAAAGCTGTAACATAGCCAATCAACGGTTTGCTAGGACATGGTGGGTTAGAGGTTTGACATGGCAATTTGGGAGGCTTGAAAGCAAGTGGTAGGCATCGTAGCATTGGCATAGCAAAAGAGCGAGCATATAGCAAAGCAAAGATAGTAGTGATTTCGAGGGTATGATCATCTTGCCTGCAAAGTTGTCAGAGTTGACTGGATTCTCAAAAGCAAACTCAACGAGCTCCTCGTTAGCAATCTCGTCTCCCAGCTCTACCCAAACAAGACAAACAAGCATCAAGGACACAATCAACCACGTGCAAGGATCAAACAATATGATGCAAGGATGGTATGCTATGCGGGATGCGATGCGGGATGCATATGCAAGATTTGGCAAGGAAAGCATGAACCTGGCCTCAACTTGGAAATCCAAGTGTCCCACTGGAAAGATGAGATGAAATCGCTTGAAAATGATATATAGAATGCCGGAATCGGAGTTACGGTTTGGAAATGGCAAGCGATTCAAATATGACCATGTTCTGCGATTTACAGCAAGTAGCCATCTAAATGCAACGAGATGAACATGCTACAACACCCAAACATGGCATAAAAATACATGGTAGGGATGCATTCATGATGCTTAACAAAAGTCTAGCACTGAGCTACGACCAATTCATCCATTAACAGGTTCAAACAAGCATGGCAAAAATGCATATGGTAAACAGATCTCAGACTTAGTGAAATTAACCTCTCTGGAATTTCAGATCAGATAGCACTTTTCGGAGCAACAAAACTACATGCTATAGGACCTGAACATGGCAAAGTAAAGCATGACATAGAGCTACTCAAAGAGCTTAACAAAAGTCCCTTAGTGACCTTGAGCCAAAAGGGATCAGAAAATACAATTGCAAGCATGTGAACATGGCAAATACATAATCAGTTCTCAGACTTAGTGAAAACTGGAGCATGCTGAAAACAGATATCAAGTAGGCATGTTTACGAGCTCGATGCACTCACTACAGAGCAAGTCATGACAAACTAAGCATACATCCACCAAGAATACACAAAATGCAAGCTAGACATGGCAAGAACAATAGCATAGCATGCACGGATCAACTACAACATCCTCGGCAAAATCGCTAACAAGTAGACAATCTGCCCAGATTCACGAAGTAGCAAAAGTAGAGCTCAATTGACTCAAGCTAGGGTGCTCCATAATTGCAAACAAAGACATGGATGGATAGAGCACTACAAGATTAACAAAACATCCTTACTGACCATCCTCAAAAGAGTCACGGATCACTAGGAAACAACATGAACATATGGCCATATGAGATAAACAACTCAAGGACTTAGTGGAAATGCTGTCCCTGAAATCAGCATTACCAAGTGCCTCACTTTGCAAGCTTGTTCTAGTCACCACACACATCACAAAAATACATGGGTTGCACCTCTGGAAAGATGGCAAAACCCTTAACAAAACATATGTGGAGCTCATGGGCATATCATGCACACAATAATCATGGCAAAAATGACAAATATCTAAATGGAGTAGCAGATCTGACAATTATCTCAAGTAGCACTCTTGTAACAGCATTTCGGGCATCAATTTGAACTCAAATGAAAATGATGCAATGAGACGAAATGATGTACTCTCTGAGATGAACATTTTGATATGCTATATGCCCAAAACGGAATTACGGATGCAAAGTTACGATGCGATGAACAGGAGCATATGCACTAGGGTTTCGGGAAAAAAGTCAACCCTCGAGATTTAGATCTCAGATCTGGCACGGATTTCGATGTCCATAGGAATCACTGTTCACCTCCGGGAAGATCGCCGGAGGTCATGGCTGCGGGACGTCGCCGGCGAGGGAGAGGCCGGCCGGGGCGTGGTCAAGGAGGAGGAGGCTGGCCGGACGGAGGCGGTTGGCGATGGGGCGGCGCGCTCGCCGGCGCGGGACGGCGGCCCGAGCTCGTCGGCTCGGCCGGGGAAGGAGGCGGGCGGTGGCAGAGCTCGCCGAGCAGCCGGGGCGGCGCTCGCCG